>NW_026605872.1:0-47543 GCF_945859685.1 Eupeodes corollae
GGTGTGATTTGATTTTCGTCTAGAACATCAAAAAATCCTTCAGGATGCTCCAAAATGACTCATCTATATCTATAATGATAGATCTTGATTAGGAGTATCTTTTTCTAGTACATGTCAAGTATCTATTTTGAAGTCTTGATCGATTTTGGGGGTTGGGAAGGATCAGGTGATGGTTTTGGGTGTGATTTGATTTTCGTCTAGAACATCAAAAAATCCTTCAGGATGCTCCAAAATGACTCATCTATATCTATAATGATAGATCTTGATTAGGAGTATCTTTTTCTAGTACATGTCAAGTATCTATTTTGAAGTCTTGATCGATTTTGGGGGGTTGGGAAGGATCAGGTGATGGTTTTGGGTGTGATTTGATTTTCGTCTAGAACATCAAAAATCCTTCAGGATGCTCCAAAATGACTCATCTATATCTATAATGATAGATCTTGATTAGGAGTATCTTTTTCTAGTACATGTCAAGTATCTATTTTGAAGTCTTGATCGATTTTGGGGGGTTGGGAAGGATCAGGTGATGGTTTTGGGTGTGATTTGATTTTCGTCTAGAACATCAAAAAATCCTTCAGGATGCTCCAAAATGACTCATCTATATCTATAATGATAGATCTTGATTAGGAGTATCTTTTTCTAGTACATGTCAAGTATCTTTTTTGAAGTCTTGATCGATTTTGGGGGTTGGGAAGGATCAGGTGATGGTTTTGGGTGTGATTTGATTTTCGTCTAGAACATCAAAAAATCCTTCAGGATGCTCCAAAATGACTCATCTATATCTATAATGATAGATCTTGATTAGGAGTATCTTTTTCTAGTACATGTCAAGTATCTATTTTGAAGTCTTGATCGATTTTGGGGGTTGGGAAGGATCAGGTTATGGTTTTTGGGTGTGATTTGATTTTCGTCTAGAACATCAAAAAATCCTTCAGGATGCTCCAAAATGACTCATCTATATCTATAAATGATAGATCTTGATTAGGAGTATCTTTTTCTAGTACATGTCAAGTATCTATTTTGAAGTCTTGATCGATTTTGGGGGTTGGGAAGGATCAGGTGATGGTTTTGGGTGTGATTTGATTTTCGTCTAGAACATCAAAAAATCCTTCAGGATGCTCCAAAATGACTCGTCTATATCTATAATGATAGATCTTGATTAGGAGTATCTTTTTTCTAGTACATGTCAAGTATCTATTTTGAAGTCTTGATCGATTTTGGGGTTTGGGAAGGATCAGGTGATGGTTTTTGGGTGTGATTTGATTTTCGTCTAGAACATCAAAAATCCTTCAGGATGCTCCAAAATGACTCATCTATATCTATAATGATAGATCTTGATTAGGAGTATCTTTTTCTAGTACATGTCAAGTATCTATTTTGAAGTCTTGATCGATTTTGGGGGTTGGGAAGGATCAGGTGATGGTTTTGGGTGTGATTTGATTTTCGTCTAGAACATCAAAAATCCTTCAGGATGCTCCAAAATGACTCATCTATATCTATAATGATAGATCTTGATTAGGAGTATCTTTTTCTAGTACATGTCCAAGTATCTATTTTGAAGTCTTGATCGATTTTGGGGGTTGGGAAGGATCAGGTGATGGTTTTGGGTGTGATTTGATTTTCGTCTAGAACATCAAAAAATCCTTCAGGATGCTCCCAAAATGACTCATCTATATCTATAATTATAGATCTTGATTAGGAGTATCTTTTTCTAGTACATGTCAAGTATCTATTTTGAAGTCTTGATCGATTTTTGGGGGTTGGGAAGGATCAGGTGATGGTTTTGGGTGTGATTTGATTTTTCGTCTAGAACATCAAAAAATCCTTCAGGATGCTCCAAAATGACTCATCTATATCTATAATGATAGATCTTGATTAGGAGTATCTTTTTCTAGTACATGTCAAGTATCTATTTTGAAGTCTTGATCGATTTTGGGGGTTGGGAAGGATCAGGTGATGGTTTTGGGTGTGATTTGATTTTTCGTCTAGAACATCAAAAATCCTTCAGGATGCTCCAAAATGACTCATCTATGTCTATAATGATAGATCTTGATTAGGAGTATCTTTTTCTAGTACATGTCAAGTATCTATTTTGAAGTCTTGATCGATTTTGGGGGGTTGGGAAGGATCAGGTGATGGTTTTGGGTGTGATTTGATTTTCGTCTAGAACATCAAAAATCCTTCAGGATGCTCCAAAATGACTCATCTATATCTATAATGATAGATCTTGATTAGGAGTATCTTTTTCTAGTACATGTCAAGTATCTATTTTTAAGTCTTGATCGATTTTGGGGGTTGGGAAGGATCAGGTGATGGTTTTGGGTGTGATTTGATTTTCGTCTAGAACATCAAAAAATCCTTCAGGATGCTCCAAAAATGACTCATCTATATCTATAATGATAGATCTTGATTAGAAGTATCTTTTTCTAGTACATGTCAAGTACCTATTTTGAAGTCTTGATCGATTTTTGGGGGTTGGGAAGGATCAGGTGATGGTTTTGGGTGTGATTTGATTTTCGTCTAGAACATCAAAAAATCCTTCAGGATGCTCCAAAATGACTCATCTATATCTATAATGATAGATCTTGATTAGGAGTATCTTTTTCTAGTACATGTCAAGTATCTATTTTGAAGTCTTGATCGATTTTTGGGGGTTGGGAAGGATCAGGTGATGGTTTTGGGTGTGATTTGATTTTCGTCTAGAACATCAAAAATCCTTCAGGATGCTCCAAAATGACTCATCTATATCTATAATGATAGATCTTGATTAGGAGTATCTTTTTTCTAGTACATGTCAAGTATCTATTTTGAAGTCTTGATCGATTTTGGGGGGTTGGGAAGGATCAGGTGATGGTTTTGGGTGTGATATGATTTTTCGTCTAGAACATCAAAAAATCCTTCAGGATGCTCCAAAATGACTCATCTATATCTATAATGATAGATCTTGATTAGGAGTATCTTTTTCTAGTACATGTCAAGTATCTATTTTGAAGTCTTGATCGATTTTGGGGGTTGGGAAGGATCAGGTGATGGTTTTGGGTGTGATTTGATTTTCGTCTAGAACATCAAAAATCCTTCAGGATGCTCCAAAATGACTCATCTATATCTATAATGATAGATCTTGATTAGGAGTATCTTTTTTCTAGTACATGTCAAGTATCTATTTTGAAGTCTTGATCGATTTTGGGGGTTGGGAAGGATCAGGTGATGGTTTTTGGGTGTGATTTGATTTTCGTCTAGAACATCAAAAATCCTTCAGGATGCTCCAAAAATGACTCATCTATATCTATAATGATAGATCTTGATTAGGAGTATCTTTTTCTAGTACATGTCAAGTATCTATTTTGAAGTCTTGATCGATTTTGGGGGGTTGGGAAGGATCAGGTGATGGTTTTGGGTGTGATTTGATTTTCGTCTAGAACATCAAAAAATCCTTCAGGATGCTCCAAAAATGACTCATCTATATCTATAATGATAGATCTTGATTAGGAGTATCTTTTTTCTAGTACATGTCAAGTATCTATTTTTGAAGTCTTGATCGATTTTGGGGGTTGGGGAAGGATCAGGTGATGGTTTTGGGTGTGATTTGATTTTCGTCTAGAACATCAAAAAATCCTTCAGGATGCTCCAAAAATGACTCATCTATATCTATAATTATAGATCTTGATTAGGAGTATCTTTTTTCTAGTACATGTCAAGTATCTATTTTGAAGTCTTGATCGATTTTTGGGGGGTTGGGAAGGATCAGGTGATGGTTTTGGGGTGTGATTTGATTTTCGTCTAGAACATCAAAAATCCTTCAGGATGCTCCAAAATGACTCATCTATATCTATAATGATAGATCTTGATTAGGAGTATCTTTTTTCTAGTACATGTCAAGTATCTATTTTGAAGTCTTGATCGATTTTGGGGGTTGGGAAGGATCAGGTGATGGTTTTGGGTGTGATTTGATTTTCGTCTAGAACATCAAAAAATCCTTCAGGATGCTCCAAAATGGACTCATCTATATCTATAATGATAGATCTTGATTAGGAGTATCTTTTTCTAGTACATGTCAAGTATCTATTTTGAAGTCTTGATCGATTTTGGGGGTTGGGAAGGATCAGGTGATGGTTTTGGGGTGTGATTTGATTTTCGTCTAGAACATCAAAAATCCTTCAGGATGCTCCAAAATGACTCATCTATATCTATAATGATAGATCTTGATTAGGAGTATCTTTTTCTAGTACATGTCAAGTATCTATTTTGAAGTCTTGATCAATTTTGGGGGTTGGGAAGGATCAGGTGATGGTTTTGGGTGTGATTTGATTTTCGTCTAGAACATCAAAAAATCCTTCAGGATGCTCCAAAATGACTTATCTATATCTATAATGATAGATCTTGATTAGGAGTATCTTTTTTCTAGTACATGTCAAGTATCTATTTTGAAGTCTTGATCGATTTTGGGGGTTGGGGAAGGATCAGGTGATGGTTTTGGGTGTGATTTGATTTTCGTCTAGAACATCAAAAAATCCTTCAGGATGCTCCAAAATGACTCATCTATATCTATAATGATAGATCTTGATTAGGAGTATCTTTTTCTAGTACATGTCAAGTATCTATTTTTGAAGTCTTGATCGATTTTGGGGGTTGGGAAGGATCAGGTGATGGTTTTGGGTGTGATTTGATTTTCGTCTAGAACATCAAAAATCCTTCAGGATGCTCCAAAATGACTCATCTATATCTATAATGATAGATCTTGATTAGGAGTATCTTTTTCTAGTACATGTCCAAGTATCTATTTTGAAGTCTTGAATCGATTTTGGGGGGTTGGGAAGGATCAGGTGATGGTTTTGGGTGTGATTTGATTTTTCGTCTAGAACATCAAAAATCCTTCAGGATGCTCCAAAATGACTCATCTATATCTATAATGATAGATCTTGATTAGGAGTATCTTTTTTCTAGTACATGTCAAGTATCTATTTTGAAGTCTTGATCGATTTTGGGGGTTGGGAAGGATCAGGTGATGGTTTTTGGGTGTGATTTGATTTTCGTCTAGAACATCAAAAATCCTTCAGGATGCTCCAAAATGACTCATCTATATCTATAATGATAGATCTTGATTAGGAGTATCTTTTTTCTAGTACATGTCAAGTATCTATTTTGAAGTCTTGATCGATTTTTGGGGGTTGGGAAGGATCAGGTGATGGTTTTGGGTGTGATTTGATTTTCGTCTAGAACATCAAAAATCCTTCAGGATGCTCCAAAATGACTCATCTATATCTATTATGATAGACCTTGATTAGGAGTATCTTTTTCTAGTACATGTCAAGTATCTATTTTGAAGTCTTGATCGATTTTGGGGGTTGGGAAGGATCAGGTGATGGTTTTGGGTGTGATTTTGATTTTCGTCTAGAACATCAAAAATCCTTCAGGATGCTCCAAAATGACTCATCTATATCTATAATGATAGATCTTGATTAGGAGTATCTTTTTCTAGTACATGTCAAGTATCTATTTTGAAGTCTTGATCGATTTTGGGGGTTGGGAAGGATCAGGTGATGGTTTTTGGGTGTGATTTGATTTTCGTCTAGAACATCAAAAATCCTTCAGGATGCTCCAAAATGACTCATCTATATCTATAATGATAGATCTTGATTAGGAGTATCTTTTTCTAGTACATGTCAAGTATCTATTTTGAAGTCTTGATCGATTTTGGGGGTTGGGAAGGATCAGGTGATGGTTTTGGGTGTGATTTGATTTTCGTCTAGAACATCAAAAATCCTTCAGGATGCTCCAAAATGACTCATCTACATCTATAATGATAGATCTTGATTAGGAGTATCTTTTTCTAGTACATGTCAAGTATCTATTTTGAAGTCTTGATCGATTTTGGGGGTTGGGAAGGATCAGGTGATGGTTTTGGGTGTGATTTGATTTTCGTCTAGAACATCAAAAATCCTTCAGGATGCTCCAAAATGACTCATCTATATCTATAATTATAGATCTTGATTAGGAGTATCTTTTTCTAGTACATGTCAAGTATCTATTTTGAAGTCTTGATCGATTTTGGGGGTTGGGAAGGATCAGGTGATGGTTTTGGGTGTGATTTGATTTTCGTCTAGAACATCAAAAATCCTTCAGGATGCTCCAAAATGACTCATCTATATCTATAATGATAGATCTTGATTAGGAGTATCTTTTTCTAGTACATGTCAAGTACCGATTTTGGGGGTTGGGAAGGATCAGGTGATGGTTTTGGGTGTGATTTGATTTTCGTCTAGAACATCAAAAATCCTTCAGGATGCTCCAAAATGACTCATCTATATCTATAATGATAGATCTTGATTAGGAGTATCTTTTTCTAGTATCTATTTTGAAGTCTTGATCGATTTTGGGGGTTAGGAAGGATCAGGTGATGGTTTTGGGTGTGATTTGATTTTCGTCTAGAACATCAAAAATCCTTCAGGATGCTCCAAAATGACTCATCTATATCTATAATGATAGATCTTGATTAGGAGTATCTTTTTCTAGTACATGTCAAGTATCTATTTTGAAGTCTTGATCGATTTTGGGGGTTGGGAAGGATCAGGTGATGGTTTTGGGTGTGATTTGATTTTCGTCTAGAACATCAAAAATCCTTCAGGATGCTCCAAAATGACTCATCTATATCTATAATGATAGATCTTGATTAGGAGTATCTTTTTCTAGTACATGTCAAGTATCTATTTTGAAGTCTTGATCGATTTTGGGGGTTGGGAAGGATCAGGTGATGGTTTTGGGTGTGATTTGATTTTCGTCTAGAACATCAAAAATCCTTCAGGATGCTCCAAAATGACTCATCTATATCTATAATGATAGATCTTGATTAGGAGTATCTTTTTCTAGTACATGTCAAGTATCTATTTTGAAGTCTTGATCGATTTTGGGGGTTGGGAAGGATCAGGTGATGGTTTTGGGTGTGATTTGATTTTCGTCTAGAACATCAAAAATCCTTCAGGATGCTCCAAAATGACTCATCTATATCTATAATGATAGATCTTGATTAGGAGTATCTTTTTCTAGTACATGTCAAGTATCTATTTTGAAGTCTTGATCGATTTTGGGGGTTGGGAAGGATCAGGTGATGGTTTTGGGTGTGATTTGATTTTCGTCTAGAACATCAAAAATCCTTCAGGATGCTCCAAAATGACTCATCTATATCTATAATGATAGATCTTGATTAGGAGTATCTTTTTCTAGTACATGTCAAGTATCTATTTTGAAGTCTTGATCGATTTTGGGGGTTGGGAAAGATCAGGTGATGGTTTTGGGTGTGATTTGATTTTCGTCTAGAACATCAAAAATCCTTCAGGATGCTCCAAAATGACTCATCTATATCTATAATTATAGATCTTGATTAGGAGTATCTTTTTCTAGTACATGTCAAGTATCTATTTTGAAGTCTTGATCGATTTTGGGGGTTGGGAAGGATCAGGTGATGGTTTTGGGTGTGATTTGATTTTCGTCTAGAACATCAAAAATCCTTCAGGATGCTCCAAAATGACTCATCTATATCTATAATGATAGATCTTGATTAGGAGTATCTTTTTCTAGTACATGTCAAGTATCTATTTTGAAGTCTTGATCGATTTTGGGGGTTGGGAAGGATCAGGTGATGGTTTTGGGTGTGATTTGATTTTCGTCTAGAACATCAAAAATCCTTCAGGATGCTCCAAAATGACTCATCTATATCTATAATGATAGATCTTGATTAGGAGTATCTTTTTCTAGTACATGTCAAGTATCTATTTTGAAGTCTTGATCGATTTTGGGGGTTGGGAAGGATCAGGTGATGGTTTTGGGTGTGATTTGATTTTCGTCTAGAACATCAAAAATCCTTCAGGATGCTCCAAAATGACTCATCTATATCTATAATGATAGATCTTGATTAGGAGTATCTTTTTCTAGTACATGTCAAGTATCTATTTTGAAGTCTTGATCGATTTTGGGGGTTGGGAAGGATCAGGTGATGGTTTTGGGTGTGATTTGATTTTCGTCTAGAACATCAAAAATCCTTCAGGATGCTCCAAAATGACTCATCTATATCTATAATGATAGATCTTGATTAGGAGTATCTTTTTCTGGTACATGTCAAGTATCTATTTTGAAGTCTTGATCGATTTTGGGGGTTGGGAAGGATCAGGTGATGGTTTTGGGTGTGATTTGATTTTCGTCTAGAACATCAAAAATCCTTCAGGATGCTCCAAAATGACTCATCTATATCTATAATGATAGATCTTGATTAGGAGTATCTTTTTCTAGTACATGTCAAGTATCTATTTTGAAGTCTTGTTCGATTTTGGGGGTTGGGAAGGATCAGGTGATGGTTTTGGGTGTGATTTGATTTTCGTCTAGAACATCAAAAATCCTTCAGGATGCTCCAAAATGACTCATCTATATCTATATTGATAGATCTTGATTAGGAGTATCTTTTTCTAGTACATGTCAAGTATCTATTTTGAAGTCTTGATCGATTTTGGGGGTTGGGAAGGATCAGGTGATGGTTTTGGGTGTGATTTGATTTTCGTCTAAAACATCAAAAATCCTTCAGGATGCTCCAAAATGACTCATCTATATCTATAATGATAGATCTTGATTAGGAGTATCTTTTTCTAGTACATGTCAAGTATCTATTTTGAAGTCTTGATCGATTTTGGGGGTTGGGAAGGATCAGGTAATGGTTTTGGGTGTGATTTGATTTTCGTCTAGAACATCAAAAATCCTTCAGGATGCTCCAAAATGACTCATCTATATCTATAATGATAGATCTTGATTAGGAGTATCTTTTTCTAGTACATGTCAAGTATCTATTTTGAAGTCTTGATCGATTTTGGGGGTTGGGAAGGATCAGGTGATGGTTTTGGGTGTGATTTGATTTTCGTCTAGAACATCAAAAATCCTTCAGGATTCTCCAAAATGACTCATCTATATCTATAATGATAGATCTTGATTAGGAGTATCTTTTTCTAGTACATGTCAAGAACATCAAAAATCCTTCAGGATGCTCCAAAATGACTCATCTATATCTATAATGATAGATCTTGATTAGGAGTATCTTTTTCTAGTACATGTCAAGTATCTATTTTGAAGTCTTGATCGATTTTGGGGGTTGGGAAGGATCAGGTGATGGTTTTGGGTGTGATTTGATTTTCGTCTAGAACATCAAAAATCCTTCAGGATTCTCCAAAATGACTCATCTATATCTATAATGATAGATCTTGATTAGGAGTATCTTTTTCTAGTACATGTCAAGTATCTATTTTGAAGTCTTGATCGATTTTGGGGGTTGGGAAGGATCAGGTGATGGTTTTGGATGTGATTTGATTTTCGTCTAGAACATCAAAAATCCTTCAGGATGCTCCAAAATGACTCATCTATATCTATAATGATAGATCTTGATTAGGAGTATCTTTTTCTAGTACATGTCAAGTATCTATTTTGAAGTCTTGATCGATTTTGGGGGTTGGGAAGGATCAGGTGATGGTTTTGGGTGTGATTTGATTTTCGTCTAGAACATCAAAAATCCTTCAGGATGCTCCAAAATGACTCATCTATATCTATAATTATAGATCTTGATTAGGAGTATCTTTTTCTAGTACATGTCAAGTATCTATTTTGAAGTCTTGATCGATTTTGGGGGTTGGGAAGGATCAGGTGATGGTTTTGGGTGTGATTTGATTTTCGTCTAGAACATCAAAAATCCTTCAGGATGCTCTAAAATGACTCATCTATATCTATAATGATAGATCTTGATTAGGAGTATCTTTTTCTAGTACATGTCAAGTATCTATTTTGAAGTCTTGATCGATTTTGGGGGTTGGGAAGGATCAGGTGATGGTTTTGGGTGTGATTTGATTTTCGTCTAGAACATCAAAAATCCTTCAGGATGCTCCAAAATGACTCATCTATATCTATAATGATAGATCTTGATTAGGAGTATCTTTTTCTAGTACATGTCAAGTATCTATTTTGAAGTCTTGATCGATTTTGGGGGTTGGGAAGGATCAGGTGATGGTTTTGGGTGTGATTTGATTTTCGTCTAGAACATCAAAAATCCTTCAGGATGCTCCAAAATGACTCATCTATATCTATAATGGTAGATCTTGATTAGGAGTATCTTTTTCTAGTACATGTCAAGTATCTATTTTGAAGTCTTGATCGATTTTGGGGGTTGGGAAGGATCAGGTGATGGTTTTGGGTGTGATTTGATTTTCGTCTAGAACATCAAAAATCCTTCAGGATGCTCCAAAATGACTCATCTATATCTATAATGATAGATCTTGATTAGGAGTATCTTTTTCTTGTACATGTCAAGTATCTATTTTGAAGTCTTGATCGATTTTGGGGGTTGGGAAGGATCAGGTGATGGTTTTGGGTGTGATTTGATTTTCGTCTAGAACATCAAAAATCCTTCAGGATGCTCCAAAATGACTCATCTATATCTATAATGATAGATCTTGATTAGGAGTATCTTTTTCTAGTACATGTCAAGTATCTATTTTGAAGTCTTGATCGATTTTGGGGGTTGGGAAGGATCAGGTGATGGTTTTGGGTGTGATTTGATTTTCGTCTAGAACATCAAAAATCCTTCAGGATGCTCCAAAATGACTCATCTATATCTATAATGATAGATCTTGATTAGGAGTATCTTTTTCTAGTACATGTCAAGTATCTATTTTGAAGTCTTGATCGATTTTGGGGGTTGGGAAGGATCAGGTGATGGTTTTGGGTGTGATTTGATTTTCGTCTAGAACATCAAAAATCCTTCAGGATGCTCCAAAATGACTCATCTATATCTATAATGATAGATCTTGATTAGGAGTATCTTTTTCTAGTACATGTCAAGTATCTATTTTGAAGTCTTGATCGATTTTGGGGGTTGGGAAGGATCAGGTGATGGTTTTGGGTGTGATTTGATTTTCGTCTAGAACATCAAAAATCCTTCAGGATGCTCCAAAATGACTCATCTATATCTATAATGATAGATCTTGATTAGGAGTATCTTTTTCTAGTACATGTCAAGTATCTATTTTGAAGTCTTGATCGATTTTGGGGGTTGGGAAGGATCAGGTGATGGTTTTGGGTGTGATTTGATTTTCGTCTAGAACATCAAAAATCCTTCAGGATGCTCCAAAATGACTCATCTATATCTATAATGATAGATCTTGATTAGGAGTATCTTTTTCTAGTACATGTCAAGTATCTATTTTGAAGTCTTGATCGATTTTGGGGGTTGGGAAGGATCAGGTGATGGTTTTGGGTGTGATTTGATTTTCGTCTAGAACATCAAAAATCCTTCAGGATGCTCCAAAATGACTCATCTATATCTATAATGATAGATCTTGATTAGGAGTATCTTTTTCTAGTACATGTCAAGTATCTATTTTGAAGTCTTGATCGATTTTGGGGGTTGGGAAGGATCAGGTGATGGTTTTGGGTGTGATTTGATTTTCGTCTAGAACATCAAAAATCCTTCAGGATGCTCCAAAATGACTCATCTATATCTATAATGATAGATCTTGATTAGGAGTATCTTTTTCTAGTACATGTCAAGTATCTATTTTGAAGTCTTGATCGATTTTGGGGGTTGGGAAGGATCAGGTGATGGTTTTGGGTGTGATTTGATTTTCGTCTAGAACATCAAAAATCCTTCAGGATGCTCCAAAATGACTCATCTATATCTATAATGATAGATCTTGATTAGGAGTATCTTTTTCTAGTACATGTCAAGTATCTATTTTGAAGTCTTGATCGATTTTGGGGGTTGGGAAGGATTAGGTGATGGTTTTGGGTGTGATTTGATTTTCGTCTAGAACATCAAAAATCCTTCAGGATGCTCCAAAATGACTCATCTATATCTATAATGATAGATCTTGATTAGGAGTATCTTTTTCTAGTACATGTCAAGTATCTATTTTGAAGTCTTGATCGATTTTGGGGGTTGGGAATGATCAGGTGATGGTTTTGGGTGTGATTTGATTTTCGTCTAGAACATCAAAAATCCTTCAGGATGCTCCAAAATGACTCATCTATATCTATAATGATAGATCTTGATTAGGAGTATCTTTTTTTAGTACATGTCAAGTATCTATTTTGAAGTCTTGATCGATTTTGGGGGTTGGGAAGGATCAGGTGATGGTTTTGGGTGTGATTTGATTTTCGTCTAGAACATCAAAAATCCTTCAGGATGCTCCAAAATGACTCATCTATATCTATAATGATAGATCTTGATTAGGAGTATCTTTTTCTAGTACATGTCAAGTATCTATTTTGAAGTCTTGATCGATTTTGGGGGTTGGGAAGGATCAGGTGATGGTTTTGGGTGTGATTTGATTTTCGTCTAGAACATCAAAAATCCTTCAGGATGCTCCAAAATGACTCATCTATATCTATAATGATAGATCTTGATTAGGAGTATCTTTTTCTAGTACATGTCAAGTATCTATTTTGAAGTCTTGAATCGATTTTGGGGGTTGGGAAGGATCAGGTGATGGTTTTGGGTGTGATTTGATTTTCGTCTAGAACATCAAAAATCCTTCAGGATGCTCCAAAATGACTCATCTATATCTATAATGATAGATCTTGATTAGGAGTATCTTTTTCTTAGTACATGTCAAGTATCTATTTTGAAGTCTTGATCGATTTTGGGGGTTGGGAAGGATCAGGTGATGGTTTTGGGTGTGATTTGATTTTCGTCTAGAACATCAAAAATCCTTCAGGATGCTCCAAAATGACTCATCTATATCTATAATGATAGATCTTGATTAGGAGTATCTTTTTCTAGTACATGTCAAGTATCTATTTTGAAGTCTTGATCGATTTTGGGGGTTGGGAAGGATCAGGTGATGGTTTTTGGGTGTGATTTGATTTTCGTCTAGAACATCAAAAATCCTTCAGGATGCTCCAAAATGACTCATCTATATCTATAATGATAGATCTTGATTAGGAGTATCTTTTTCTAGTACATGTCAAGTATCTATTTTGAAGTCTTGATCGATTTTGGGGGTTGGGAAGGATCAGGTGATGGTTTTGGGTGTGATTTGATTTTCGTCTAGAACATCAAAAATCCTTCAGGATGCTCCAAAATGACTCATCTATATCTATAATGATAGATCTTGATTAGGAGTATCTTTTTCTAGTACATGTCAAGTATCTATTTTGAAGTCTTGATCGATTTTGGGGGTTGGGAAGGATCAGGTGATGGTTTTGGGTGTGATTTGATTTTCGTCAAGAACATCAAAAATCCTTCAGGATGCTCCAAAATGACTCATCTATATCTATAATGATAGATCTTGATTAGGAGTATCTTTTTCTAGTGTCAAGTATCTATTTTGAAGTCTTGATCGATTTTGGGGGTTGGGAAGGATCAGGTGATGGTTTTGGGTGTGATTTGATTTTCGTCTAGAACATCAAAAATCCTTCAGGATGCTCCAAAATGACTCATCTATATCTATAATGATAGATCTTGATTAGGAGTATCTTTTTCTAGTACATGTCAAGTATCTATTTTGAAGTCTTGATCGATTTTGGGGGTTGGGAAGGATCAGGTGATGGTTTTGGGTGTGATTTGATTTTCGTCTAGAACATCAAAAATCCTTCAGGATGCTCCAAAATGACTCATCTATATCTATAATTATAGATCTTGATTAGGAGTATCTTTTTCTAGTACATGTCAAGTATCTATTTTGAAGTCTTGATCGATTTTGGGGGTTGGGAAGGATCAGGTGATGGTTTTGGGTGTGATTTGATTTTCGTCTAGAACATCAAAAATCCTTCAGGATGCTCCAAAATGACTCATCTATATCTATAATTATAGATCTTGATTAGGAGTATCTTTTTCTAGTACATGTCAAGTATCTATTTTGAAGTCTTGATCGATTTTGGGGGTTGGGAAGGATCAGGTGATGGTTTTGGGTGTGATTTGATTTTCGTCTAGAACATCAAAAATCCTTCAGGATGCTCCAAAATGACTCATCTATATCTATAATGATAGATCTTGATTAGGAGTAACTTTTTCTAGTACATGTCAAGTATCTATTTTGAAGTCTTGATCGATTTTGGGGGTTGGGAAGGATCAGGTGATGGTTTTGGGTGTGATTTGATTTTCGTCTAGAACATCAAAAATCCTTCAGGATGCTCCAAAATGACTCATCTATATCTATAATGATAGATCTTGATTAGGAGTATCTTTTTCTAGTACATGTCAAGTATCTATTTTGAAGTCTTGATCGATTTTGGGGGTTGGGAAGGATCAGGTGATGGTTTTGGGTGTGATTTGATTTTCGTCTAGAACATCAAAAATCCTTCAGGATGCTCCAAAATGACTCATCTATATCTATAATGATAGATCTTGATTAGGAGTATCTTTTTCTAGTACATGTCAAGTATCTATTTTGAAGTCTTGATCGATTTTGGGGGTTGGGAAGGATCAGGTGATGGTTTTGGGTGTGATTTGATTTTCGTCTAGAACATCAAAAATCCTTCAGGATGCTCCAAAATGACTCATCTATATCTATAATGATAGATCTTGATTAGGAGTATCTTTTTCTAGTACATGTCAAGTATCTATTTTGAAGTCTTGATCGATTTTGGGGGTTGGGAAGGATCAGGTGATGGTTTTGGGTGTGATTTGATTTTCGTCTAGAACATCAAAAATCCTTCAGGATGCTCCAAAATGACTCATCTATATCTATAATGATAGATCTTGATTAGGAGTATCTTTTTCTAGTACATGTCAAGTATCTATTTTGAAGTCTTGATCGATTTTGGGGGTTGGGAAGGATCAGGTGATGGTTTTGGGTGTGATTTGATTTTCGTCTAGAACATCAAAAATCCTTCAGGATGCTCCAAAATGACTCATCTATATCTATAATGATAGATCTTGATTAGGAGTATCTTTTTCTAGTACATGTCAAGTGTCTATTTTGAAGTCTTGATCGATTTTGGGGGTTGGGAAGGATCAGGTGATGGTTTTGGGTATGATTTGATTTTCGTCTAGAACATCAAAAATCCTTCAGGATGCTCCAAAATGACTCATCTATATCTATAATGATAGATCTTGATTAGGAGTATCTTTTTCTAGTACATGTCAAGTATCTATTTTGAAGTCTTGATCGATTTTGGGGGTTGGGAAGGATCAGGTGATGGTTTTGGGTGTGATTTGATTTTCGTCTAGAACATCAAAAATCCTTCAGGATGCTCCAAAATGACTCATCTATATCTATAATGATAGATCTTGATTAGGAGTATCTTTTTCTAGTACATGTCAAGTATCTATTTTGAAGTCTTGATCGATTTTGGGGGTTGGGAAGGATCAGGTGATGGTTTTGGGTGTGATTTGATTTTCGTCTAGAACATCAAAAATCCTTCAGGATGCTCCAAAATGACTCATCTATATCTATAATGATAGATCTTGATTAGGAGTATCTTTTTCTAGTACATGTCAAGTATCTATTTTGAAGTCTTGATCGATTTTGGGGGTTGGGAAGGATCAGGTGATGGTTTTGGGTGTGATTTGATTTTCGTCTAGAACATCAAAAATCCTTCAGGATGCTCCAAAATGACTCATCTATATCTATAATGATAGATCTTGATTAGGAGTATCTTTTTCTAGTACATGTCAAGTATCTATTTTGAAGTCTTGATCGATTTTGGGGGTTGGGAAGGATCAGGTGATGGTTTTGGGTGTGATTTGATTTTCGTCTAGAACATCAAAAATCCTTCAGGATGCTCCAAAATGACTCATCTATATCTATAATGATAGATCTTGATTAGGAGTATCTTTTTCTAGTACATGTCAAGTATCTATTTTGAAGTCTTGATCGATTTTGGGGGTTGGGAAGGATCAGGTGATGGTTTTGGGTGTGATTTGATTTTCGTCTAGAACATCAAAAATTCTTCAGGATGCTCCAAAATGACTCATCTATATCTATAATGATAGATCTTGATTAGGAGTATCTTTTTCTAGTACATGTCAAGTATCTATTTTGAAGTCTTGATCGATTTTGGGGGTTGGGAAGGATCAGGTGATGGTTTTGGGTGTGATTTGATTTTCGTCTAGAACATCAAAAATCCTTCAGGATGCTCCAAAATGACTCATCTATATCTATAATGATAGATCTTGATTAGGAGTATCTTTTTCTAGTACATGTCAGGTATCTATTTTGAAGTCTTGATCGATTTTGGGGGTTGGGAAGGATCAGGTGATGGTTTTGGGTGTGATTTGATTTTCGTCTAGAACATCAAAAATCCTTCAGGATGCTCCAAAATGACTCATCTATATCTATAATGATAGATCTTGATTAGGAGTATCTTTTTCTAGTACATGTCAAGTATCTATTTTGAAGTCTTGATCGATTTTGGGGGTTGGGAAGGATCAGGTGATGGTTTTGGGTGTGATTTGATTTTCGTCTAGAACATCAAAAATCCTTCAGGATGCTCCAAAATGACTCATCTATATCTATAATGATAGATCTTGATTAGGAGTATCTTTTTCTAGTACATGTCAAGTATCTATTTTGAAGTCTTGATCGATTTTGGGGGTTGGGAAGGATCAGGTGATGGTTTTGGGTGTGATTTGATTTTCGTCTAGAACATCAAAAATCCTTCAGGATGCTCCAAAATGACTCATCTATATCTATAATGATAGATCTTGATTAGGAGTATCTTTTTCTAGTACATGTCAAGTATCTATTTGGAAGTCTTGATCGATTTTAGGGGTTGGGAAGGATCAGGTGATGGTTTTGGGTGTGATTTGATTTTCGTCTAGAACATCAAAAATCCTTCAGGATGCTCCAAAATGACTCATCTATATCTATAATGATAGATCTTGATTAGGAGTATCTTTTTCTAGTACATGTCAAGTATCTATTTTGAAGTCTTGAGCGATTTTGGGGGTTGGGAAGGATCAGCTGATGGTTTTGGGTGTGATTTGATTTTCGTCTAGAACATCAAAAATCCTTCAGGATGCTCCAAAATGACTCATCTATATCTATAATGATAGATCTTGATTAGGAGTATCTTTTTCTAGTACATGTCAAGTATCTATTTTGAAGTCTTGATCGATTTTGGGGGTTGGGAAGGATCAGGTGATGGTTTTGGGTGTGATTTGATTTTCGTCTAGAACATCAAAAATCCTTCAGGATGCTCCAAAATGACTCATCTATATCTATAATGATAGATCTTGATTAGGAGTATCTTTTTTTAGTACATGTCAAGTATCTATTTTGAAGTCTTGATCGATTTTGGGGGTTGGGAAGGATCAGGTGATGGTTTTGGGTGTGATTTGATTTTCGTCTAGAACATCAAAAATCCTTCAGGATTCTCCAAAATGACTCATCTATATCTATAATGATAGATCTTGATTAGGAGTATCTTTTTCTAGTACATGTCAAGTATCTTTTTTGAAGTCTTGATCGATTTTGGGGGTTGGGAAGGATCAGGTGATGGTTTTGGGTGTGATTTGATTTTCGTCTAGAACATCAAAAATCCTACAGGATGTTCCAAAATGACTCATCTATATCTATAATTATAGATCTTGATTAGGAGTATCTTTTTCTAGTACATGTCAAGTATCTATTTTGAAGTCTTGATCGATTTTGGGGGTTGGGAAGGATCAGGTGATGGTTTTGGGTGTGATTTGATTTTCGTCTAGAACATCAAAAATCCTTCAGGATGCTCCAAAATGACTCATCTATATCTATAATGATAGATCTTGATTAGGAGTATCTTTTTCTAGTACATGTCAAGTATCTATTTTGAAGTCTTGATCGATTTTGGGGGTTGGGAAGGATCAGGTGATGGTTTTGGGTGTGATTTGATTTTCGTCTAGAACATCAAAAATCCTTCAGGATGCTCCAAAATGACTCATCTATATCTATAATGATAGATCTTGATTAGGAGTATCTTTTTCTAGTACATGTCAAGTATCTATTTTGAAGTCTTGATCGATTTTGGGGGTTGGGAAGGATCAGGTGATGGTTTTGGGTGTGATTTGATTTTCGTCTAGAACATCAAAAATCCTTCAGGATGCTCCAAAATGACTCATCTATATCTATAATGATAGATCTTGATTAGGAGTATCTTTTTCTAGTACATGTCAAGTATCTATTTTGAAGTCTTGATCGATTTTGGGGGTTGGGAAGGATCAGGTGATGGTTTTGGGTGTGATTTGATTTTCGTCTAGAACATCAAAAATCCTTCAGGATGCTCCAAAATGACTCATCTATTTCTATAATGATAGATCTTGATTAGGAGTATCTTTTTCTAGTACCTGTCAAGTATCTATTTTGAAGTCTTGATCGATTTTGGGGGTTGGGAAGGATCAGGTGATGGTTTTGGGTGTGATTTGATTTTCGTCTAGAACATCAAAAATCCTTCAGGATGCTCCAAAATGACTCATCTATATCTATAATGATAGATCTTGATTAGGAGTATCTTTTTCTAGTACATGTCAAGTATCTATTTTGAAGTCTTGATCGATTTTGGGGGTTGGGAAGGATCAGGTGATGGTTTTGGGTGTGATTTGATTTTCGTCTAGAACATCAAAAATCCTTCAGGATGCTCCAAAATGACTCATCTATATCTATAATGATAGATCTTGATTAGGAGTATCTTTTTCTAGTACATGTCAAGTATCTATTTTGAAGTCTTGATCGATTTTGGGGGTTGGGAAGGATCAGGTGATGGTTTTGGGTGTGATTTGATTTTCGTCTAGAACATCAAAAATCCTTCAGGATGCTCCAAAATGACTCATCTATATCTATAATGATAGATCTTGATTAGGAGTATCTTTTTCTAGTACATGTCAAGTATCTATTTTGAAGTCTTGATCGATTTTGGGGGTTGGGAAGGATCAGGTGATGGTTTTGGGTGTGATTTGATTTTCGTCTAGAACATCAAAAATCCTTCAGGATGCTCCAAAATGACTCATCTATATCTATAATGATAGATCTTGATTAGGAGTATCTTTTTCTAGTACATGTCAAGTATCTATTTTGAGGTCTTGATCGGTTTTGGGGGTTGGGAAGGATCAGGTGATGGTTTTGGGTGTGATTTGATTTTCGTCTAGAACATCAAAAATCCTTCAGGATGCTCCAAAATGACTCATCTATATCTATAATGATAGATCTTGATTAGGAGTATCTTTTTCTGGTACATGTCAAGTATCTATTTTGAAGTCTTGATCGATTTTGGGGGTTGGGAAGGATCAGGTGATGGTTTTGGGTGTGATTTGATTTTCGTCTAGAACATCAAACATCCTTCAGGATGCTCCAAAATGACTCATCTATATCTATAATGATAGATCTTGATTAGGAGTATCTTTTTCTAGTACATGTCAAGTATCTATTTTGAAGTCTTGATCGATTTTGGGGGTTGGGAAGGATCAGGTGATGGTTTTGGGTGTGATTTGATTTTCGTCTAGAACATCAAAAATCCTTCAGGATGCTCCAAAATGACTCATCTATATCTATAATGATAGATCTTGATTAGGAGTATCTTTTTCTAGTACATGTCAAGTATCTATTTTGAAGTCTTGATCGATTTTGGGGGTTGGGAAGGATCAGGTGATGGTTTTGGGTGTGATTTGATTTTCGTCTAGAACATCAAAAATCCTTCAGGATGCTCCAAAATGACTCATCTATATCTATAATGATAGATCTTGATTAGGAGTATCTTTTTCTAGTACATGTCAAGTATCTATTTTGAAGTCTTGATCGATTTTGGGGGTTGGAAAGGATCAGGTGATGGTTTTGGGTGTGATTTGATTTTCGTCTAGAACATCAAAAATCCTTCAGGATGCTCCAAAATGACTCATCTATATCTATAATGATAGATCTTGATTAGGAGTATCTTTTTCTAGTACATGTCAAGTATCTATTTTTAAGTCTTGATCGATTTTGGGGGTTGGGAAGGATCAGGTGATGGTTTTGGGTGTGATTTGATTTTCGTCTAGAACATCAAAAATCCTTCAGGATGCTCCAAAATGACTCATCTATATCTATAATGATAGATCTTGATTAGGAGTATCTTTTTCTAGTACATGTCAAGTATCTATTTTGAAGTCTTGATCGATTTTGGGGGTTGGGAAGGATCAGGTGATGGTTTTGGGTGTGATTTGATTTTCGTCTAGAACATCAAAAATCCTTCAGGATGCTCCAAAATGACTCATCTATATCTATAATGATAGATCTTGATTAGGAGTATCTTTTTCTAGTACATGTCAAGTATCTATTTTGAAGTCTTGATCGATTTTGGGGGTTGGGAAGGATCAGGTGATGGTTTTGGGTGTGATTTGATTTTCGTCTAGAACATCAAAAATCTTTCAGGATGCTCCAAAATGACTCATCTATATCTATAATGATAGATCTTGATTAGGAGTATCTTTTTCTAGTACATGTCAAGTATCTATTTTGAAGTCTTGATCGATTTTGGGGGTTGGGAAGGATCAGGTGATGGTTTTGGGTGTGATTTGATTTTCGTCTAGAACATCAAAAATCCTTCAGGATGCTCCAAAATGACTCATCTATATCTATAATGATAGATCTTGATTAGGAGTATCTTTTTCTAGTACATGTCAAGTATCTATTTTGAAGTCTTGATCGATTTTGGGGGTTGGGAAGGATCAGGTGATGGTTTTGGGTGTGATTTGATTTTCGTCTAGAACATCAAAAATCCTTCAGGATGCTCCAAAATGACTCATCTATATCTATAATGATAGATCTTGATTAGGAGTATCTTTTTCTAGTACATGTCAAGTATCTATTTTGAAGTCTTGATCGATTTTGGGGGTTGGGAAGGATCAGGTGATGGTTTTGGGTGTGATTTGATTTTCGTCTAGAACATCAAAAATCCTTCAGGATCCTCCAAAATGACTCATCTATATCTATAATGATAGATCTTGATTAGGAGTATCTTTTTCTAGTACATGTCAAGTATCTATTTTGAAGTCTTGATCGATTTTGGGGGTTGGGAAGGATCAGGTGATGGTTTTGGGTGTGATTTGATTTTCGTCTAGAACATCAAAAATCCTTCAGGATGCTCCAAAATGACTCATCTATATCTATAATGATAGATCTTGATTAGGAGTATCTTTTTCTAGTACATGTCAAGTATCTATTTTGAAGTCTTGATCGATTTTGGGGGTTGGGAAGGATCAGGTGATGGTTTTGGGTGTGATTTGATTTTCGTCTAGAACATCAAAAATCCTTCAGGATGCTCCAAAATGACTCATCTATATCTATAATGATAGATCTTGATTAGGAGTATCTTTTTCTAGTACATGTCAAGTATCTATTTTGAAGTCTTGATCGATTTTGGGGGTTGGGAAGGATCAGGTGATGGTTTTGGGTGTGATTTGATTTTCGTCTAGAACATCAAAAATCCTTCAGGATGCTCCAAAATGACTCATCTATATCTATAATGATAGATCTTGATTAGGAGTATCTTTTTCTAGTACATGTCAAGTATCTATTTTGAAGTCTTGATCGATTTTGGGGGTTGGGAAGGATCAGGTGATGGTTTTGGGTGTGATTTGATTTTCGTCTAGAACATCAAAAATCCTTCAGGATGCTCCAAAATGACTCATCTATATCTATAATGATAGATCTTGATTAGGAGTATCTTTTTCTAGTACATGTCAAGTATCTATTTTGAAGTCTTGATCGATTTTGGGGGTTGGGAAGGATCAGGTGATGGTTTTGGGTGTGATTTGATTTTCGTCTAGAACATCAAAAATCCTTCAGGATGCTCCAAAATGACTCATCTATATCTATAATGATAGATCTTGATTAGGAGTATCTTTTTCTAGTACATGTCAAGTATCTATTTTGAAGTCTTGATCGATTTTGGGGGTTGGGAAGGATCAGGTGATGGTTTTGGGTGTGATTTGATTTTCGTCTAGAACATCAAAAATCCTTCAGGATGCTCCAAAACGACTCATCTATATCTGTAATGATAGATCTTGATTAGGAGTATCTTTTTCTAGTACATGTCAAGTATCTATTTTGAAGTCTTGATCGATTTTGGGGGTTGGGAAGGATCAGGTGATGGTTTTGGGTGTGATTTGATTTTCGTCTAGAACATCAAAAATCCTTCAGGATGCTCCAAAATGACTCATCTATATCTATAATGATAGATCTTGATTAGGAGTATCTTTTTCTAGTACATGTCAAGTATCTATTTTGAAGTCTTGATCGATTTTGGGGGTTGGGAAGGATCAGGTGATGGTTTTGGGTGTGATTTGATTTTCGTCTAGAACATCAAAAATCCTTCAGGATGCTCCAAATTGACTCATCTATATCTATAATGATAGATCTTGATTAGGAGTATCTTTTTCTAGTACATGTCAAGTATCTATTTTGAAGTCTTGATCGATTTTGGGGGTTGGGAAGGATCAGGTGATGGTTTTGGGTGTGATTTGATTTTCGTCTAGAACATCAAAAATCCTTCAGGATGCTCCAAAATGACTCATCTATATCTATAATGATAGATCTTGATTAGGAGTATCTTTTTCTAGTACATGTCAAGTATCTATTTTGAAGTCTTGATCGATTTTGGGGGTTGGGAAGGATCAGGTGATGGTTTTGGGTGTGATTTGATTTTCGTCTAGAACATCAAAAATCCTTCAGGATGCTCCAAAATGACTCATCTATATCTATAATGATAGATCTTGATTAGGAGTATCTTTTTCTAGTACATGTCAAGTATCTATTTTGAAGTCTTGATCGATTTTGGGGGTTGGGAAGGATCAGGTGATGGTTTTGGGTGTGATTTGATTTTCGTCTAGAACATCAAAAATCCTTCAGGATGCTCCAAAATGGCTCATCTATATCTATAATGATAGATCTTGATTAGGAGTATCTTTTTCTAGTACATGTCAAGTATCTATTTTGAAGTCTTGATCGATTTTGGGGGTTGGGAAGGATCAGGTGATGGTTTTGGGTGTGATTTGATTTTCGTCTAGAACATCAAAAATCCTTCAGGATGCTCCAAAATGACTCATCTATATCTATAATGATAGATCTTGATTAGGAGTATCTTTTTCTAGTACATGTTAAGTATCTATTTTGAAGTCTTGATCGATTTTGGGGGTTGGGAAGGATCAGGTGATGGTTTTGGGTGTGATTTGATTTTCGTCTAGAACATCAAAAATCCTTCAGGATGCTCCAAAATGACTCATCTATATCTATAATGATAGATCTTGATTAGGAGTATCTTTTTCTAGTACATGTCAAGTATCTATTTTGAAGTCTTGATCGATTTTGGGGGTTGGGAAGGATCAGGTGATGGTTTTGGGTGTGATTTGATTTTCGTCTAGAACATCAAAAATCCTTCAGGATGCTCCAAAATGACTCATCTATATCTATAATGATAGATCTTGATTAGGAGTATCTTTTTCTAGTACATGTCAAGTATCTATTTTGAAGTCTTGATCGATTTTGGGGGTTGGGAAGGATCAGGTGATGGTTTTGGGTGTGATTTGATTTTCGTCTAGAACATCAAAAATCCTTCAGGATGCTCCAAAATGACTCATCTATATCTATAATGATAGATCTTGATTAGGAGTATCTTTTTCTAGTACATGTCAAGTATCTATTTTGAAGTCTTGATCGATTTTGGGGGTTGGGAAGGATCAGGTGATGGTTTTGGGTGTGATTTGATTTTCGTCTAGAACATCAAAAATCCTTCAGGATGCTCCAAAATGACTCATCTATATCTATAATGATAGATCTTGATTAGGAGTATCTTTTTCTAGTACATGTCAAGTATCTATTTTGAAGTCTTGATCGATTTTGGGGGTTGGGAAGGATCAGGTGATGGTTTTGGGTGTGATTTGATTTTCGTCTAGAACATCAAAAATCCTTCAGGATGCTCCAAATTGACTCATCTATATCTATAATGATAGATCTTGATTAGGAGTATCTTTTTCTAGTACATGTCAAGTATCTATTTTGAAGTCTTGATCTATTTTGGGGGTTGGGAAGGATCAGGTGATGGTTTTGGGTGTGATTTGATTTTCGTCTAGAACATCAAAAATCCTTCAGGATGCTCCAAAATGACTCATCTATATCTATAATGATAGATCTTGATTAGGAGTATCTTTTTCTAGTACATGTCAAGTATCTATTTTGAAGTCTTGATCGATTTTGGGGGTTGGGAAGGATCAGGTGATGGTTTTGGGTGTGATTTGATTTTCGTCTAGAACATCAAAAATCCTTCAGGATGCTCCAAAATGACTCATCTATATCTATAATGATAGATCTTGATTAGGAGTATCTTTTTCTAGTACATGTCAAGTATCTATTTTGAAGTCTTGATCGATTTTGGGGGTTGGGAAGGATCAGGTGATGGTTTTGGGTGTGATTTGATTTTCGTCTAGAACATCAAAAATCCTTCAGGATGCTCCAAAATGGCTCATCTATATCTATAATGATAGATCTTGATTAGGAGTATCTTTTTCTAGTACATGTCAAGTATCTATTTTGAAGTCTTGATCGATTTTGGGGGTTGGGAAGGATCAGGTGATGGTTTTGGGTGTGATTTGATTTTCGTCTAGAACATCAAAAATCCTTCAGGATGCTCCAAAATGACTCATCTATATCTATAATGATAGATCTTGATTAGGAGTATCTTTTTCTAGTACATGTCAAGTATTTTTTTTGAAGTCTTGATCGATTTTGGGGGTTGGAAAGGATCAGGTGATGGTTTTGGGTGTGATTTGATTTTCGTCTAGAACATCAAAAATCCTTCAGGATGCTCCAAAATGACTCATCTATATCTATAATGATAGATCTTGATTAGGAGTATCTTTTTCTAGTACATGTGAAGTATCTATTTTGAAGTCTTGATCGATTTTGGGGGTTGGGAAGGATCAGGTGATGGTTTTGGGTGTGATTTGATTTTCGTCTAGAACATCAAAAATCCTTCAGGATGCTCCAAAATGACTCATCTATATCTATAATGATAGATCTTGATTAGGAGTATCTTTTTCTAGTACATGTCAAGTATCTATTTTTAAGTCTTGATCGATTTTGGGGGTTGGGAAGGATCAGGTGATGGTTTTGGGTGTGATTTGATTTTCGTCTAGAACATAAAAAATCCTTCAGGACGCTCCAAAATGACTCATCTATATCTATAATGATAGATCTTGATTAGGAGTATCTTTTTCTAGTACATGTCAAGTATCTATTTTGAAGTCTTGATCGATTTTGGGGGTTGGGAAGGATCAGGTGATGGTTTTGGGTGTGATTTGATTTTCGTCTAGAACATCAAAAATCCTTCAGGATGCTCCAAAATGACTCATCTATATCTATAATGATAGATCTTGATTAGGAGTATCTTTTTCTAGTACATGTCAAGTATCTATTTTGAAGTCTTGATCGATTTTGGGGGTTGGAAAGGATCAGGTGATGGTTTTGGGTGTGATTTGATTTTCGTCTAGAACATCAAAAATCCTTCAGGATGCTCCAAAATGACTCATCTATATCTATAATGATAGATCTTGATTAGGAGTATCTTTTTCTAGTACATGTCAAGTATCTATTTTTAAGTCTTGATCGATTTTGGGGGTTGGGAAGGATCAGGTGATGGTTTTGGGTGTGATTTGATTTTCGTCTAGAACATCAAAAATCCTTCAGGATGCTCCAAAATGACTCATCTATATCTATAATGATAGATCTTGATTAGGAGTATCTTTTTCTAGTACATGTCAAGTATCTATTTTGAAGTCTTGATCGATTTTGGGGGTTGGGAAGGATCAGGTGATGGTTTTGGGTGTGATTTGATTTTCGTCTAGAACATCAAAAATCCTTCAGGATGCTCCAAATTGACTCATCTATATCTATAATGATAGATCTTGATTAGGAGTATCTTTTTCTAGTACATGTCAAGTATCTATTTTGAAGTCTTGATCGATTTTGGGGGTTGGGAAGGATCAGGTGATGGTTTTGGGTGTGATTTGATTTTCGTCTAGAACATCAAAAATCCTTCAGGATGCTCCAAAATGACTCATCTTTATCTATAATGATAGATCTTGATTAGGAGTATCTTTTTCTAGTACATGTCAAGTATCTATTTTAAAGTCTTGATCGATTTTGGGGGTTGGGAAGGATCAGGTGATGGTTTTGGGTGTGATTTGATTTTCGTCTAGAACATCAAAAATCCTTCAGGATGCTCCAAAATGACTCATCTATATCTATAATGATAGATCTTGATTAGGAGTATCTTTTTCTAGTACATGTCAAGTATCTATTTTGAAGTCTTGATCGATTTTGGGGGTTGGGAAGGATCAGGTGATGGTTTTGGGTGTGATTTGATTTTCGTCTAGAACATCAAAAATCCTTCAGGATGCTCCAAAATGGCTCATCTATATCTATAATGATAGATCTTGATTAGGAGTATCTTTTTCTAGTACATGTCAAGTATCTATTTTGAAGTCTTGATCGATTTTGGGGGTTGGGAAGGATCAGGTGATGGTTTTGGGTGTGATTTGATTTTCGTCTAGAACATCAAAAATCCTTCAGGATGCTCCAAAATGACTCATCTATATCTATAATGATAGATCTTGATTAGGAGTATCTTTTTCTAGTACATGTCAAGTATTTTTTTTGAAGTCTTGATCGATTTTGGGGGTTGGAGAGGATCAGGTGATGGTTTTGGGTGTGATTTGATTTTCGTCTAGAACATCAAAAATCCTTCAGGATGCTCCAAAATGACTCATCTATATCTATAATGATAGATCTTGATTAGGAGTATCTTTTTCTAGTACATGTCAAGTATCTATTTTGAAGTCTTGATCGATTTTGGGGGTTGGGAAGGATCAGGTGATGGTTTTGGGTGTGATTTGATTTTCGTCTAGAACATCAAAAATCCTTCATAATGCTCCAAAATGACTCATCTATATCTATAATGATAGATCTTGATTAGAAGTATCTTTTTCTAGTACATGTCAAGTATTTTTTTTGAAGTCTTGATCGATTTTGGGGGTTGGAAAGGATCAGGTGATGGTTTTGGGTGTGATTTGATTTTCGTCTAGAACATCAAAAATCCTTCAGGATGCTCCAAAATGACTCATCTATATCTATAATGATAGATCTTGATTAGGAGTATCTTTTTCTAGTACATGTCAAGTATCTATTTTGAAGTCTTGATCGATTTTGGGGGTTGGGAAGGATCAGGTGATGGTTTTGGGTGTGATTTGATTTTCGTCTAGAACATCAAAAATCCTTCAGGATGCTCCAAAATGACTCATCTACATCTATAATGATAGATCTTGATTAGGAGTATCTTTTTCTAGTACATGTCAAGTATCTATTTTTAAGTCTTGATCGATTTTGGGGGTTGGGAAGGATCAGGTGATGGTTTTGGGTGTGATTTGATTTTCGTCTAGAACATCAAAAATCCTTCAGGACGCTCCAAAATGACTCATCTATATCTATAATGATAGATCTTGATTAGGAGTATCTTTTTCTAGTACCTGTCAAGTATCTATTTTGAAGTCTTGATCGATTTTGGGGGTTGGGAAGGATCAGGTGATGGTTTTGGGTGTGATTTGATTTTCGTCTAGAACATCAAAAATCCTTCAGGATGCTCCAAAATGACTCATCTATATCTAAAATGATAGATCTTGATTAGGAGTATCTTTTTCTAGTACATGTCAAGTATCTATTTTGAAGTGTTGATCGATTTTGGGGGTTGGAAAGGATCAGGTGATGGTTTTGGGTGTGATTTGATTTTCGTCTAGAACATCAAAAATCCTTCAGGATGCTCCAAAATGACTCATCTATATCTATAATGATAGATCTTGATTAGGAGTATCTTTTTCTAGTACATGTCAAGTATCTATTTTGAAGTCTTGATCGATTTTGGGGGTTGGGAAGGATCAGGTGATGGTTTTGGGTGTGATTTGATTTTCGTCTAGAACACCAAAAATCCTTCAGGATGCTCCAAAATGACTCATCTATATCTATAATGATAGATCTTGATTAGGAGTATCTTTTTCTAGTACATGTCAAGTATCTATTTTGAAGTCTTGATCGATTTTGGGGGTTGGGAAGGATCAGGTGATGGTTTTGGGTGTGATTTGATTTTCGTCTAGAACATCAAAAATCCTTCAGGATGCTCCAAAATGACTCATCTATATCTATAATGATAGATCTTGATTAGGAGTATCTTTTTCTAGTACATGTCAAGTATCTATTTTGAAGTCTTGATCGATTTTGGGGGTTGGGAAGGATCAGGTGATGGTTTTGGGTGTGATTTGATTTTCGTCTAGAACATCAAAAATCCTTCAGGATGCTCCAAAATGACTCATCTATATCTATAATGATAGATCTTGATTAGGAGTATCTTTTTCTAGTACATGTCAAGTATCTATTTTGAAGTCTTGATCGATTTTGGGGGTTGGGAAGGATCAGGTGATGGTTTTGGGTGTGATTTGATTTTCGTCTAGAACATCAAAAATCCTTCAGGATGCTCCAAAATGACTCATCTATATCTATAATGATAGATCTTGATTAGGAGTATCTTTTTCTAGTACATGTCAAGTATCTATTTTGAAGTCTTGATCGATTTTGGGGGTTGGAAAGGATCAGGTGATGGTTTTGGGTGTGATTTGATTTTCGTCTAGAACATCAAAAATCCTTCAGGATGCTCCAAAATGACTCATCTATATCTATAATGATAGATCTTGATTAGGAGTATCTTTTTCTAGTACATGTCAAGTATCTATTTTGAAGTCTTGATCGATTTTGGGGGTTGGGAAGGATCAAGTGATGGTTTTGGGTGTGATTTGATTTTCGTCTAGAACATCAAAAATCCTTCAGGATGCTCCAAAATGACTCATCTATATCTATAATGATAGATCTTGATTAGGAGTATCTTTTTCTAGTACATGTCAAGTATCTATTTTTAAGTCTTGATCGATTTTGGGGGTTGGGAAGGATCAGGTGATGGTTTTGGGTGTGATTTGATTTTCGTCTAGAACATCAAAAATCCTTCAGGATGCTCCAAAATGAATCTATATCTATAATGATAGATCTTGATTAGGAGTATCTTTTTCTAGTACATGTCAAGTATCTATTTTGAAGTCTTGATCGATTTTGGGGGTTGGGAAGGATCAGGTGATGGTTTTGGGTGTGATTTGATTTTCGTCTAGAACATCAAAAATCCTTCAGGATGCTCCAAAATGACTCATCTATATCTATAATGATAGATCTTGATTAGGAGTATCTTTTTCTAGTACATGTCAAGTATCTATTTTGAAGTCTTGATCGATTTTGGGGGTTGGGAAGGATCAGGTGTTGGTTTTGGGTGTGATTTGATTTTCGTCTAGAACATCAAAAATCCTTCAGGATGCTCCAAAATGACTCATCTATATCTATAATGATAGATCTTGATTAGGAGTATCTTTTTCTAGTACATGTCAAGTATCTATTTTGAAGTCTTGATCGATTTTGGGGGTTGGGAAGGATCAGGTGATGGTTTTGGGTGTGATTTGATTTTCGTCTAGAACATCAAAAATCCTTCAAGATGCTCCAAAATGACTCATCTATATCTATAATGATAGATCTTGATTAGGAGTATCTTTTTCTAGTACATGTCAAGTATCTATTTTGAAGTCTTGATCGATTTTGGGGGTTGGGAAGGATCAGGTGATGGTTTTGGGTGTGATTTGATTTTCGTCTAGAACATCAAAAATCCTTCAGGATGCTCCAAAATGACTCATCTATATCTATAATGATAGATCTTGATTAGGAGTATCTTTTTCTAGTACATGTCAAGTATCTATTTTGAAGTCTTGATCGATTTTGGGGGTTGGGAAGGATCAGGTGATGGTTTTGGGTGTGATTTGATTTTCGTCTAGAACATCAAAAATCCTTCAGGATGCTCCAAAATGACTCATCTATATCTATAATGATAGATCTTGATTAGGAGTATCTTTTTCTAGTACATGTCAAGTATCTATTTTGAAGTCTTGATCGATTTTGGGGGTTGGGAAGGATCAGGTGATGGTTTTGGGTGTGATTTGATTTTCGTCTAGAACATCAAAAATCCTTCAGGATGCTCCAAAATGACTCATCTATATCTATAATGATAGATCTTGATTAGGAGTATCTTTTTCTAGTACATGTCAAGTATCTATTTTGAAGTCTTGATCGATTTTGGGGGTTGGGAAGGATCAGGTGATGGTTTTGGGTGTGATTTGATTTTCGTCTAGAACATCAAAAATCCTTCAGGATCCTCCAAAATGACTCATCTATATCTATAATGATAGATCTTGATTAGGAGTATCTTTTTCTAGTACATGTCAAGTATCTATTTTGAAGTCTTGATCGATTTTGGGGGTTGGGAAGGATCAGGTGATGGTTTTGGGTGTGATTTGATTTTCGTCTAGAACATCAAAAATCCTTCAGGATGCTCCAAAATGACTCATCTATATCTATAATGGTAGGTCTTGATTAGGAGTATCTTTTTCTAGTACATGTCAAGTATCTATTTTGAAGTCTTGATCGATTTTGGGGGTTGGGAAGGATCAGGTGATGGTTTTGGATGTGATTTGATTTTCGTCTAGAACATCAAAAATCCTTCAGGATGCTCCAAAATGACTCATCTATATCTATAATGATAGATCTTGATTAGGAGTATCTTTTTCTAGTACATGTCAAGTATCTATTTTGAAGTCTTGATCGATTTTGGGGGTTGGGAAGGATCAGGTGATGGTTTTGGGTGTGATTTGATTTTCGTCTAGAACATCAAAAATCCTTCAGGATGCTCCAAAATGACTCATCTATATCTATAATGATAGATCTTGATTAGGAGTATCTTTTTCTAGTACATGTCAAGTATCTATTTTGAAGTCTTGATCGATTTTGGGGGTTGGGAATGATCAGGTGATGGTTTTGGGTGTGATTTGATTTTCGTCTAGAACATCAAAAATCCTTCAGGATGCTCCAAAATGACTCATCTATATCTATAATGATAGATCTTGATTAGGAGTATCTTTTTCTAGTACATGTCAAGTATCTATTTTGAAGTCTTGATCGATTTTGGGGGTTGGGAAGGATCAGGTGATGGTTTTGGGTGTGATTTGATTTTCGTCTAGAACATCAAAAATCCTTCAGGATGCTCCAAAATGACTCATCTATATCTATAATGATAGATCTTGATTAGGAGTATCTTTTTCTAGCACATGTCAAGTATCTATTTTGAAGTCTTGATCGATTTTGGGGGTTGGGAAGGATCAGGTGATGGTTTTGGGTGTGATTTGATTTTCGTCTAGAACATCAAAAATCCTTCAGGATGCTCCAAAATGACTCATCTATATCTATAATGATAGATCTTGATTAGGAGTATCTTTTTCTAGTACATGTCAAGTATCTATTTTGAAGTCTTGATCGATTTTGGGGGTTGGGAAGGATCAGGTGATGGTTTTGGGTGTGATTTGATTTTCGTCTAGAACATCAAAAATCCTTCAGGATGCTCCAAAATGACTCATCTATATCTATAATGATAGATCTTGATTAGGAGTATCTTTTTCTAGTACATGTCAAGTATCTATTTTGAAGTCTTGATCGATTTTGGGGGTTGGGAAGGATCAGGTGATGGTTTTGGGTGTGATTTGATTTTCGTCTAGAACATCAAAAATCCTTCAGGATGCTCCAAAATGACTCATCTATATCTTTAATGATAGATCTTGATTAGGAGTATCTTTTTCTAGTACATGTCAAGTATCTATTTTGAAGTCTTGATCGATTTTGGGGGTTGGGAAGGATCAGGTGATGGTTTTGGGTGTGATTTGATTTTCGTCTAGAACATCAAAAATCCTTCAGGATGCTCCAAAATGACTCATCTATATCTATAATGATAGATCTTGATTAGGAGTATCTTTTTCTAGTACATGTCAAGTATCTATTTTGAAGTCTTGATCGATTTTGGGGGTTGGGAAGGATCAGGTGATGGTTTTGGGTGTGATTTGATTTTCGTCTAGAACATCAAAAATTCTTCAGGATGCTCCAAAATGACTCATCTATATCTATAATGATAGATCTTGATTAGGAGTATCTTTTTCTAGTACATGTCAAGTATCTATTTTGAAGTCTTGATCGATTTTGGGGGTTGGGAAGGATCAGGTGATGGTTTTGGGTGTGATTTGATTTTCGTCTAGAACATCAAAAATCCTTCAGGATGCTCCAAAATGACTCATCTATATCTATAATGATAGATCTTGATTAGGAGTATCTTTTTCTAGTACATGTCAGGTATCTATTTTGAAGTCTTGATCGATTTTGGGGGTTGGGAAGGATCAGGTGATGGTTTTGGGTGTGATTTGATTTTCGTCTAGAACATCAAAAATCCTTCAGGATGCTCCAAAATGACTCATCTATATCTATAATGATAGATCTTGATTAGGAGTATCTTTTTCTAGTACATGTCAAGTATCTATTTTGAAGTCTTGATCGATTTTGGGGGTTGGGAAGGATCAGGTGATGGTTTTGGGTGTGATTTGATTTTCGTCTAGAACATCAAAAATCCTTCAGGATGCTCCAAAATGACTCATCTATATCTATAATGATAGATCTTGATTAGGAGTATCTTTTTCTAGTACATGTCAAGTATCTATTTTGAAGTCTTGATCGATTTTGGGGGTTGGGAAGGATCAGGTGATGGTTTTGGGTGTGATTTGATTTTCGTCTAGAACATCAAAAATCCTTCAGGATGCTCCAAAATGACTCATCTATATCTATAATGATAGATCTTGATTAGGAGTATCTTTTTCTAGTACATGTCAAGTATCTATTTTGAAGTCTTGATCGATTTTAGGGGTTGGGAAGGATCAGGTGATGGTTTTGGGTGTGATTTGATTTTCGTCTAGAACATCAAAAATCCTTCAGGATGCTCCAAAATGACTCATCTATATCTATAATGATAGATCTTGATTAGGAGTATCTTTTTCTAGTACATGTCAAGTATCTATTTTGAAGTCTTGAGCGATTTTGGGGGTTGGGAAGGATCAGCTGATGGTTTTGGGTGTGATTTGATTTTCGTCTAGAACATCAAAAATCCTTCAGGATGCTCCAAAATGACTCATCTATATCTATAATGATAGATCTTGATTAGGAGTATCTTTTTCTAGTACATGTCAAGTATCTATTTTGAAGTCTTGATCGATTTTGGGGGTTGGGAAGGATCAGGTGATGGTTTTGGGTGTGATTTGATTTTCGTCTAGAACATCAAAAATCCTTCAGGATGCTCCAAAATGACTCATCTATATCTATAATGATAGATCTTGATTAGGAGTATCTTTTTCTAGTACATGTCAAGTATCTATTTTGAAGTCTTGATCGATTTTGGGGGTTGGGAAGGATCAGGTGATGGTTTTGGGTGTGATTTGATTTTCGTCTAGAACATCAAAAATCCTTCAGGATGCTCCAAAATGACTCATCTATATCTATAATGATAGATCTTGATTAGGAGTATCTTTTTCTAGTACATGTCAAGTATCTTTTTTGAAGTCTTGATCGATTTTGGGGGTTGGGAAGGATCAGGTGATGGTTTTGGGTGTGATTTGATTTTCGTCTAGAACATCAAAAATCCTACAGGATGTTCCAAAATGACTCATCTATATCTATAATTATAGATCTTGATTAGGAGTATCTTTTTCTAGTACATGTCAAGTATCTATTTTGAAGTCTTGATCGATTTTGGGGGTTGGGAAGGATCAGGTGATGGTTTTGGGTGTGATTTGATTTTCGTCTAGAACATCAAAAATCCTTCAGGATGCTCCAAAATTACTCATCTATATCTATAATGATAGATCTTGATTAGGAGTATCTTTTTCTAGTACATGTCAAGTATCTATTTTGAAGTCTTGATCGATTTTGGGGGTTGGGAAGGATCAGGTGATGGTTTTGGGTGTGATTTGATTTTCGTCTAGAACATCAAAAATCCTTCAGGATGCTCCAAAATGACTCATCTATATCTATAATGATAGATCTTGATTAGGAGTATCTTTTTCTAGTACATGTCAAGTATCTATTTTGAAGTCTTGATCGATTTTGGGGGTTGGGAAGGATCAGGTGATGGTTTTGGGTGTGATTTGATTTTCGTCTAGAACATCAAAAATCCTTCAGGATGCTCCAAAATGACTCATCTATATCTATAATGATAGATCTTGATTAGGAGTATCTTTTTCTAGTACATGTCAAGTATCTATTTTGAAGTCTTGATCGATTTTGGGGGTTGGGAAGGATCAGGTGATGGTTTTGGGTGTGATTTGATTTTCGTCTAGAACATCAAAAATCCTTCAGGATGCTCCAAAATGACTCATCTATATCTATAATGATAGATCTTGATTAGGAGTATCTTTTTCTAGTACCTGTCAAGTATCTATTTTGAAGTCTTGATCGATTTTGGGGGTTGGGAAGGATCAGGTGATGGTTTTGGGTGTGATTTGATTTTCGTCTAGAACATCAAAAATCCTTCAGGATGCTCCAAAATGACTCATCTATATCTATAATGATAGATCTTGATTAGGAGTATCTTTTTCTGGTACATGTCAAGTATCTATTTTGAAGTCTTGATCGATTTTGGGGGTTGGGAAGGATCAGGTGATGGTTTTGGGTGTGATTTGATTTTCGTCTAGAACATCAAAAATCCTTCAGGATGCTCCAAAATGACTCATCTATATCTATAATGATAGATCTTGATTAGGAGTATCTTTTTCTAGTACATGTCAAGTATCTATTTTGAAGTCTTGATCGATTTTGGGGGTTGGGAAGGATCAGGTGATGGTTTTGGGTGTGATTTGATTTTCGTCTAGAACATCAAAAATCCTTCAGGATGCTCCAAAATGACTCATCTATATCTATAATGATAGATCTTGATTAGGAGTATCTTTTTCTAGTACATGTCAAGTATCTATTTTGAAGTCTTGATCGATTTTGGGGGTTGGGAAGGATCAGGTGATGGTTTTGGGTGTGATTTGATTTTCGTCTAGAACATCAAAAATCCTTCAGGATGCTCCAAAATGACTCATCTATATCTATAATGATAGATCTTGATTAGGAGTATCTTTTTCTAGTACATGTCAAGTATCTATTTTGAGGTCTTGATCGATTTTGGGGGTTGGGAAGGATCAGGTGATGGTTTTGGGTGTGATTTGATTTTCGTCTAGAACATCAAAAATCCTTCAGGATGCTCCAAAATGACTCATCTATATCTATAATGATAGATCTTGATTAGGAGTATCTTTTTCTAGTACATGTCAAGTATCTATTTTGAAGTCTTGATCGATTTTGGGGGTTGGGAAGGATCAGGTGATGGTTTTGGGTGTGATTTGATTTTCGTCTAGAACATCAAAAATCCTTCAGGATGCTCCAAAATGACTCATCTATATCTATAATGATAGATCTTGATTAGGAGTATCTTTTTCTAGTACATGTCAAGTATCTATTTTGAAGTCTTGATCGATTTTGGGGGTTGGGAAGGATCAGGTGATGGTTTTGGGTGTGATTTGATTTTCGTCTAGAACATCAAAAATCCTTCAGGATGCTCCAAAATGACTCATCTATATCTATAATGATTTTGGGGGTTGGGAAGGATCAGGTGATGGTTTTGGGTGTGATTTGATTTTCGTCTAGAACATCAAAAATCCTTCAGGATGCTCCAAAATGACTCATCTATATCTATAATGATAGATCTTGATTAGGAGTATCTTTTTCTAGTACATGTCAAGTATCTATTTTGAAGTCTTGATCGATTTTGGGGGTTGGGAAGGATCAGGTGATGGTTTTGGGTGTGATTTGATTTTCGTCTAGAACATCAAAAATCCTTCAGGATGCTCCAAAATGACTCATCTATATCTATAATGATAGATCTTGATTAGGAGTATCTTTTTCTAGTACATGTCAAGTATCTATTTTGAAGTCTTGATCGATTTTGGGGGTTGGGAAGGATCAGGTGATGGTTTTGGGTGTGATTTGATTTTCGTCTAGAACATCAAAAATCCTTCAGGATGCTCCAAAATGACTCATCTATATCTATAATGATAGATCTTGATTAGGAGTATCTTTTTCTAGTACATGTCAAGTATCTATTTTGAAGTCTTGATCGATTTTGGGGGTTGGAAAGGATCAGGTGATGGTTTTGGGTGTGATTTGATTTTCGTCTAGAACATCAAAAATCCTTCAGGATGCTCCAAAATGACTCATCTATATCTATAATGATAGATCTTGATTAGGAGTATCTTTTTCTAGTACATGTCAAGTATCTATTTTTAAGTCTTGATCGATTTTGGGGGTTGGGAAGGATCAGGTGATGGTTTTGGGTGTGATTTGATTTTCGTCTAGAACATCAAAAATCCTTCAGGATGCTCCAAAATGACTCATCTATATCTATAATGATAGATCTTGATTAGGAGTATCTTTTTCTAGTACATGTCAAGTATCTATTTTGAAGTCTTGATCGATTTTGGGGGTTGGGAAGGATCAGGTGATGGTTTTGGGTGTGATTTGATTTTCGTCTAGAACATCAAAAATCCTTCAGGATGCTCCAAAATGACTCATCTATATCTATAATGATAGATCTTGATTAGGAGTATCTTTTTCTAGTACATGTCAAGTATCTATTTTGAAGTCTTGATCGATTTTGGGGGTTGGGAAGGATCAGGTGATGGTTTTGGGTGTGATTTGATTTTCGTCTAGAACATCAAAAATCTTTCAGGATGCTCCAAAATGACTCATCTATATCTATAATGATAGATCTTGATTAGGAGTATCTTTTTCTAGTACATGTCAAGTATCTATTTTGAAGTCTTGATCGATTTTGGGGGTTGGGAAGGATCAGGTGATGGTTTTGGGTGTGATTTGATTTTCGTCTAGAACATCAAAAATCCTTCAGGATGCTCCAAAATGACTCATCTATATCTATAATGATAGATCTTGATTAGGAGTATCTTTTTCTAGTACATGTCAAGTATCTATTTTGAAGTCTTGATCGATTTTGGGGGTTGGGAAGGATCAGGTGATGGTTTTGGGTGTGATTTGATTTTCGTCTAGAACATCAAAAATCCTTCAGGATGCTCCAAAATGACTCATCTATATCTATAATGATAGATCTTGATTAGGAGTATCTTTTTCTAGTACATGTCAAGTATCTATTTTGAAGTCTTGATCGATTTTGGGGGTTGGGAAGGATCAGGTGATGGTTTTGGGTGTGATTTGATTTTCGTCTAGAACATCAAAAATCCTTCAGGATCCTCCAAAATGACTCATCTATATCTATAATGATAGATCTTGATTAGGAGTATCTTTTTCTAGTACATGTCAAGTATCTATTTTGAAGTCTTGATCGATTTTGGGGGTTGGGAAGGATCAGGTGATGGTTTTGGGTGTGATTTGATTTTCGTCTAGAACATCAAAAATCCTTCAGGATGCTCCAAAATGACTCATCTATATCTATAATGATAGATCTTGATTAGGAGTATCTTTTTCTAGTACATGTCAAGTATCTATTTTGAAGTCTTGATTGATTTTGGGGGTTGGGAAGGATCAGGTGATGGTTTTGGGTGTGATTTGATTTTCGTCTAGAACATCAAAAATCCTTCAGGATGCTCCAAAATGACTCATCTATATCTATAATGATAGATCTTGATTAGGAGTATCTTTTTCTAGTACATGTCAAGTATCTATTTTGAAGTCTTGATCGATTTTGGGGGTTGGGAAGGATCAGGTGATGGTTTTGGGTGTGATTTGATTTTCGTCTAGAACATCAAAAATCCTTCAGGATGCTCCAAAATGACTCATCTATATCTATAATGATAGATCTTGATTAGGAGTATCTTTTTCTAGTACATGTCAAGTATCAATTTTGAAGTCTTGATCGATTTTGGGGGTTGGGAAGGATCAGGTGATGGTTTTGGGTGTGATTTGATTTTCGTCTAGAACATCAAAAATCCTTCAGGATGCTCCAAAATGACTCATCTATATCTATAATGATAGATCTTGATTAGGAGTATCTTTTTCTAGTACATGTCAAGTATCTATTTTGAAGTCTTGATCGATTTTGGGGGTTGGGAAGGATCAGGTGATGGTTTTGGGTGTGATTTGATTTTCGTCTAGAACATCAAAAATCCTTCAGGATGCTCCAAAATGACTCATCTATATCTATAATGATAGATCTTGATTAGGAGTATCTTTTTCTAGTACATGTCAAGTATCTATTTTGAAGTCTTGATCGATTTTGGGGGTTGGGAAGGATCAGGTGATGGTTTTGGGTGTGATTTGATTTTCGTCTAGAACATCAAAAATCCTTCAGGATGCTCCAAAATGACTCATCTATATCTATAATGATAGATCTTGATTAGGAGTATCTTTTTCTAGTACATGTCAAGTATCTATTTTGAAGTCTTGATCGATTTTGGGGGTTGGGAAGGATCAGGTGATGGTTTTGGGTGTGATTTGATTTTCGTCTAGAACATCAAAAATCCTTCAGGATGCTCCAAAATGACTCATCTATATCTATAATGATAGATCTTGATTAGGAGTATCTTTTTCTAGTACATGTCAAGTATCTATTTTGAAGTCTTGATCGATTTTGGGGGTTGGGAAGGATCAGGTGATGGTTTTGGGTGTGATTTGATTTTCGTCTAGAACATCAAAAATCCTTCAAGATGCTCCAAATTGACTCATCTATATCTATAATGATAGATCTTGATTAGGAGTATCTTTTTCTAGTACATGTCAAGTATCTATTTTGAAGTCTTGATCGATTTTGGGGGTTGGGAAGGATCAGGTGATGGTTTTGGGTGTGATTTGATTTTCGTCTAGAACATCAAAAATCCTTCAGGATGCTCCAAAATGACTCATCTATATCTATAATGATAGATCTTGATTAGGAGTATCTTTTTCTAGTACATGTCAAGTATCTATTTTGAAGTCTTGATCGATTTTGGGGGTTGGGAAGGATCAGGTGATGGTTTTGGGTGTGATTTGATTTTCGTCTAGAACATCAAAAATCCTTCAGGATGCTCCAAAATGACTCATCTATATCTATAATGATAGATCTTGATTAGGAGTATCTTTTTCTAGTACATGTCAAGTATCTATTTTGAAGTCTTGATCGATTTTGGGGGTTGGGAAGGATCAGGTGATGGTTTTGGGTGTGATTTGATTTTCGTCTAGAACATCAAAAATCCTTCAGGATGCTCCAAAATGGCTCATCTATATCTATAATGATAGATCTTGATTAGGAGTATCTTTTTCTAGTACATGTCAAGTATCTATTTTGAAGTCTTGATCGATTTTGGGGGTTGGGAAGGATCAGGTGATGGTTTTGGGTGTGATTTGATTTTCGTCTAGAACATCAAAAATCCTTCAGGATGCTCCAAAATGACTCATCTATATCTATAATGATAGATCTTGATTAGGAGTATCTTTTTCTAGTACATGTCAAGTATCTATTTTGAAGTCTTGATCGATTTTGGGGGTTGGGAAGGATCAGGTGATGGTTTTGGGTGTGATTTGATTTTCGTCTAGAACATCAAAAATCCTTCAGGATGCTCCAAAATGACTCATCTATATCTATAATGATAGATCTTGATTAGGAGTATCTTTTTCTAGTACATGTCAAGTATCTATTTTGAAGTCTTGATCGATTTTGGGGGTTGGGAAGGATCAGGTGATGGTTTTGGGTGTGATTTGATTTTCGTCTAGAACATCAAAAATCCTTCAGGATGCTCCAAAATGACTCATCTATATCTATAATGATAGATCTTGATTAGGAGTATCTTTTTCTAGTACATGTCAAGTATCTATTTTGAAGTCTTGATCGATTTTGGGGGTTGGGAAGGATCAGGTGATGGTTTTGGGTGTGATTTGATTTTCGTCTAGAACATCAAAAATCCTTCAGGATGCTCCAAATTGACTCATCTATATCTATAATGATAGATCTTGATTAGGAGTATCTTTTTCTAGTACATGTCAAGTATCTATTTTGAAGTCTTGATCGATTTTGGGGGTTGGGAAGGATCAGGTGATGGTTTTGGGTGTGATTTGATTTTCGTCTAGAACATCAAAAATCCTTCAGGATGCTCCAAAATGACTCATCTATATCTATAATGATAGATCTTGATTAGGAGTATCTTTTTCTAGTACATGTCAAGTATCTATTTTGAAGTCTTGATCGATTTTGGGGGTTGGGAAGGATCAGGTGATGGTTTTGGGTGTGATTTGATTTTCGTCTAGAACATCAAAAATCCTTCAGGATGCTCCAAAATGACTCATCTATATCTATAATGATAGATCTTGATTAGGAGTATCTTTTTCTAGTACATGTCAAGTATCTATTTTGAAGTCTTGATCGATTTTGGGGGTTGGGAAGGATCAGGTGATGGTTTTGGGTGTGATTTGATTTTCGTCTAGAACATCAAAAATCCTTCAGGATGCTCCAAAATGGCTCATCTATATCTATAATGATAGATCTTGATTAGGAGTATCTTTTTCTAGTACATGTCAAGTATCTATTTTGAAGTCTTGATCGATTTTGGGGGTTGGGAAGGATCAGGTGATGGTTTTGGGTGTGATTTGATTTTCGTCTAGAACATCAAAAATCCTTCAGGATGCTCCAAAATGACTCATCTATATCTATAATGATAGATCTTGATTAGGAGTATCTTTTTCTAGTACATGTCAAGTATTTTTTTTGAAGTCTTGATCGATTTTGGGGGTTGGAAAGGATCAGGTGATGGTTTTGGGTGTGATTTGATTTTCGTCTAGAACATCAAAAATCCTTCAGGATGCTCCAAAATGACTCATCTATATCTATAATGATAGATCTTGATTAGGAGTATCTTTTTCTAGTACATGTGAAGTATCTATTTTGAAGTCTTGATCGATTTTGGGGGTTGGGAAGGATCAGGTGATGGTTTTGGGTGTGATTTGATTTTCGTCTAGAACATCAAAAATCCTTCAGGATGCTCCAAAATGACTCATCTATATCTATAATGATAGATCTTGATTAGGAGTATCTTTTTCTAGTACATGTCAAGTATCTATTTTTAAGTCTTGATCGATTTTGGGGGTTGGGAAGGATCAGGTGATGGTTTTGGGTGTGATTTGATTTTCGTCTAGAACATAAAAAATCCTTCAGGACGCTCCAAAATGACTCATCTATATCTATAATGATAGATCTTGATTAGGAGTATCTTTTTCTAGTACATGTCAAGTATCTATTTTGAAGTCTTGATCGATTTTGCGGGTTGGGAAGGATCAGGTGATGGTTTTGGGTGTGATTTGATTTTCGTCTAGAACATCAAAAATCCTTCAGGATGCTCCAAAATGACTCATCTATATCTATAATGATAGATCTTGATTAGGAGTATCTTTTTCTAGTACATGTCAAGCATCTATTTTGAAGTCTTGATCGATTTTGGGGGTTGGAAAGGATCAGGTGATGGTTTTGGGTGTGATTTGATTTTCGTCTAGAACATCAAAAATCCTTCAGGATGCTCCAAAATGACTCATCTATATCTATAATGATAGATCTTGATTAGGAGTATCTTTTTCTAGTACATGTCAAGTATCTATTTTTAAGTCTTGATCGATTTTGGGGGTTGGGAAGGATCAGGTGATGGTTTTGGGTGTGATTTGATTTTCGTCTAGAACATCAAAAATCCTTCAGGATGCTCCAAAATGACTCATCTATATCTATAATGATAGATCTTGATTAGGAGTATCTTTTTCTAGTACATGTCAAGTATCTATTTTGAAGTCTTGATCGATTTTGGGGGTTGGGAAGGATCAGGTGATGGTTTTGGGTGTGATTTGATTTTCGTCTAGAACATCAAAAATCCTTCAGGATGCTCCAAATTGACTCATCTATATCTATAATGATAGATCTTGATTAGGAGTATCTTTTTCTAGTACATGTCAAGTATCTATTTTGAAGTCTTGATCGATTTTGGGGGTTGGGAAGGATCAGGTGATGGTTTTGGGTGTGATTTGATTTTCGTCTAGAACATCAAAAATCCTTCAGGATGCTCCAAAATGACTCATCTTTATCTATAATGATAGATCTTGATTAGGAGTATCTTTTTCTAGTACATGTCAAGTATCTATTTTGAAGTCTTGATCGATTTTGGGGGTTGGGAAGGATCAGGTGATGGTTTTGGGTGTGATTTGATTTTCGTCTAGAACATCAAAAATCCTTCAGGATGCTCCAAAATGACTCATCTATATCTATAATGATAGATCTTGATTAGGAGTATCTTTTTCTAGTACATGTCAAGTATCTATTTTGAAGTCTTGATCGATTTTGGGGGTTGGGAAGGATCAGGTGATGGTTTTGGGTGTGATTTGATTTTCGTCTAGAACATCAAAAATCCTTCAGGATGCTCCAAAATGGCTCATCTATATCTATAATGATAGATCTTGATTAGGAGTATCTTTTTCTAGTACATGTCAAGTATCTATTTTGAAGTCTTGATCGATTTTGGGGGTTGGGAAGGATCAGGTGATGGTTTTGGGTGTGATTTGATTTTCGTCTAGAACATCAAAAATCCTTCAGGATGCTCCAAAATGACTCATCTATATCTATAATGATAGATCTTGATTAGGAGTATCTTTTTCTAGTACATGTCAAGTATTTTTTTTGAAGTCTTGATCGATTTTGGGGGTTGGAGAGGATCAGGTGATGGTTTTGGGTGTGATTTGATTTTCGTCTAGAACATCAAAAATCCTTCAGGATGCTCCAAAATGACTCATCTATATCTATAATGATAGATCTTGATTAGGAGTATCTTTTTCTAGTACATGTCAAGTATCTATTTTGAAGTCTTGATCGATTTTGGGGGTTGGGAAGGATCAGGTGATGGTTTTGGGTGTGATTTGATTTTCGTCTAGAACATCAAAAATCCTTCAGGATGCTCCAAAATGACTCATCTATATCTATAATGATAGATCTTGATTAGGAGTATCTTTTTCTAGTACATGTCAAGTATTTTTTTTGAAGTCTTGATCGATTTTGGGGGTTGGAAAGGATCAGGTGATGGTTTTGGGTGTGATTTGATTTTCGTCTAGAACATCAAAAATCCTTCAGGATGCTCCAAAATGACTCATCTATATCTATAATGATAGATCTTGATTAGGAGTATCTTTTTCTAGTACATGTCAAGTATCTATTTTGAAGTCTTGATCGATTTTGGGGGTTGGGAAGGATCAGGTGATGGTTTTGGGTGTGATTTGATTTTCGTCTAGAACATCAAAAATCCTTCAGGATGCTCCAAAATGACTCATCTATATCTATAATGATAGATCTTGATTAGGAGTATCTTTTTCTAGTACATGTCAAGTATCTATTTTTAAGTCTTGATCGATTTTGGGGGTTGGGAAGGATCAGGTGATGGTTTTGGGTGTGATTTGATTTTCGTCTAGAACATCAAAAATCCTTCAGGACGCTCCAAAATGACTCATCTATATCTATAATGATAGATCTTGATTAGGAGTATCTTTTTCTAGTACATGTCAAGTATCTATTTTGAAGTCTTGATCGATTTTGGGGGTTGGGAAGGATCAGGTGATGGTTTTGGGTGTGATTTTATTTTCGTCTAGAACATCAAAAATCCTTCAGGATGCTCCAAAATGACTCATCTATATCTATAATTATAGATCTTGATGAGGAGTATCTTTTTCTAGTACATGTCAAGTATCTATTTTGAAGTCTTGATCGATTTTGGGGGTTGGGAAGGATCAGGTGATGGTTTTGGGTGTGATTTGATTTTCGTCTAGAACATCAAAAATCCTTCAGGATGCTCCAAAATGACTCATCTATATCTATAATGATAGATCTTGATTAGGAGTATCTTTTTCTAGTACATGTCAAGTATCTATTTTGAAGTCTTGATCGATTTTGGGGGTTGGGAAGGATCAGGTGATGGTTTTGGGTGTGATTTGATTTTCGTCTAGAACATCAAAAATCCTTCAGGATGCTCCAAAATGACTCATCTATATCTATAATGATAGATCTTGATTAGGAGTATCTTTTTCTAGTACATGTCAAGTATCTATTTTGAAGTCTTGATCGATTTTGGGGGTTGGGAAGGATCAGGTGATGGTTTTGGGTGTGATTTGATTTTCGTCTAGAACATCAAAAATCCTTCAGGATGCTCCAAAATGACTCATCTATATCTATAATGATAGATCTTGATTAGGAGTATCTTTTTCTAGTACATGTCAAGTATCTATTTTGAAGTCTTGATCGATTTTGGGGGTTGGGAAGGATCAGGTGATGGTTTTGGGTGTGATTTGATTTTCGTCTAGAACATCAAAAATCCTTCAGGATGCTCCAAAATGACTCATCTATATCTATAATGATAGATCTTGATTAGGAGTATCTTTTTCTAGTACATGTCAAGTATCTATTTTGAAGTCTTGATCGATTTTGGGGGTTGGGAAGGATCAGGTGATGGTTTTGGGTGTGATTTGATTTTCGTCTAGAACATCAAAAATCCTTCAGGATGCTCCAAAATGACTCATCTATATCTATAATGATAGATCTTGATTAGGAGTATCTTTTCTAGTACATGTCAAGTATCTATTTTGAAGTCTTGATCGATTTTGGGGGTTGGGAAGGATCAGGTGATTGTTTTGGGTGTGATTTGATTTTCGTCTAGAACATCAAAAATCCTTCAGGATGCTCCAAAATGACTCATCTATATCTATAATGATAGATCTTGATTAGGAGTATCTTTTTCTAGTACAGGTCAAGTATCTATTTTGAAGTCTTGATCGATTTTGGGGGTTGGGAAGGATCAGGTGATGGTTTTGGGTGTGATTTGATTTTCGTCTAGAACATCAAAAATCCTTCAGGATGCTCCAAAATGACTCATCTATATCTATAATGATAGATCTTGATTAGGAGTATCTTTTTCTAGTACATGTCAAGTATCTATTTTGAAGTCTTGATCCATTTTGGGGGTTGGGAAGGATCAGGTGATGGTTTTGGGTGTGATTTGATTTTCGTCTAGAACATCAAAAATCCTTCAGGATGCTCCAAAATGACTCATCTATATCTATAATTATAGATCTTGATTAGGAGTATCTTTTTCTAGTACATGTCAAGTATCTATTTTGAAGTCTTGATCGATTTTGGGGGTTGGGAAGGATCAGGTGATGGTTTTGGGTGTGATTTGATTTTCGTCTAGAACATCAAAAATCCTTCAGGATGCTCCAAAATGACTCATCTATATCTATAATTATAGATCTTGATTAGGAGTATCTTTTTCTAGTACATGTCAAGTATCTATTTTGAAGTCTTGATCGATTTTGGGGGTTGGGAAGGATCAGGTGATGGTTTTGGGTGTGATTTGATTTTCGTCTAGAACATCAAAAATTCTTCAGGATGCTCCAAAATGACTCATCTATATCTATAATGATAGATCTTGATTAGGAGTATCTTTTTCTAGTACATGTCAAGTATCTATTTTGAAGTCTTGATCGATTTTGGGGGTTGGGAAGGATCAGGTGATGGTTTTGGGTGTGATTTGATTTTCGTCTAGAACATCAAAAATCCTTCAGGATGCTCCAAAATGACTCATCTATATCTATAATGATAGATCTTGATTAGGAGTATCTTTTTCTAGTACATGTCAAGTATCTATTTTGAAGTCTTGATCGATTTTGGGGGTTGGGAAGGATCAGGTGATGGTTTTGGGTGTGATTTGATTTTCGTCTAGAACATCAAAAATCCTTCAGGATGCTCCAAAATGACTCATCTATATCTATAATGATAGATCTTGATTAGGAGTATCTTTTTCTAGTACATGTCAAGTATCTATTTTGAAGTCTTGATCGATTTTGGGGGTTGGGAAGGATCAGGTGATGGTTTTGGGTGTGATTTGATTTTCGTCTAGAACATCAAAAATCCTTCAGGATGCTCCAAAATGACTCATCTATATCTATAATGATAGATCTTGATTAGGAGTATCTTTTTCTAGTACATGTCAAGTATCTATTTTGAAGTCTTGATCGATTTTGGGGGTTGGGAAGGATCAGGTGATGGTTTTGGGTGTGATTTGATTTTCGTCTAGAACATCAAAAATCCTTCAGGATGCTCCAAAATGACTCATCTATATCTATAATGATAGATCTTGATTAGGAGTATCTTTTTCTAGTACATGTCAAGTATCTATTTTGAAGTCTTGATCGATTTTGGGGGTTGGGAAGGATCAGGTGATGGTTTTGGGTGTGATTTGATTTTCGTCTAGAACATCAAAAATCCTTCAGGATGCTCCAAAATGACTCATCTATATCTATAATGATAGATCTTGATTAGGAGTATCTTTTTCTAGTACATGTCAAGTATCTATTTTGAAGTCTTGATCGATTTTGGGGGTTGGGAAGGATCAGGTGATGGTTTTGGGTGTGATTTGATTTTCGTCTAGAACATTAAAAATCCTTCAGGATGCTCCAAAATGACTCATCTATATCTATAATGATAGATCTTGATTAGGAGTATCTTTTTCTAGTACATGTCAAGTATCTATTTTGAAGTCTTGATCGATTTTGGGGGTTGGGAAATATCAGGTGATGGTTTTGGGTGTGATTTGATTTTCGTCTAGAACAACAAAAATCCTTCAGGATGCTCCAAAATGACTCATCTATATCTATAATGATAGATCTTGATTAGGAGTATCTTTTTCTAGTACATGTCAAGTATCTATTTTGAAGTCTTGATCGATTTTGGGGGTTGGGAAGGATCAGGTGATGGTTTTGGGTGTGATTTGATTTTCGTCTAGAACATCAAAAATCCTTCAGGATGCTCCAAAATGACTCATCTATATCTATAATGATAGATCTTGATTAGGAGTATCTTTTTCTGGTACATGTCAAGTATCTATTTTGAAGTCTTGATCGATTTTGGGGGTTGGGAAGGATCAGGTGATGGTTTTGGGTGTGATTTGATTTTCGTCTAGAACATCAAAAATCCTTCAGGAGGCTCCAAAATGACTCATCTATATCTATAATGATAGATCTTGATTAGGAGTATCTTTTTCTAGTACATGTCAAGTATCTATTTTGAAGTCTTGATCGATTTTGGGGGTTGGGAAGGATCAGGTGATGGTTTTGGGTGTGATTTGATTTTCGTTTAGAACATCAAAAATCCTTCAGGATGCTCCAAAATGACTCATCTATATCTATAATGATAGATCTTGATTATAAGTATCTTTTTCTAGTACATGTCAAGTATCTATTTTGAAGTCTTGATCGATTTTGGGGGTTGGGAAGGATCAGGTGATGGTTTTGGGTGTGATTTGATTTTCGTCTAGAACATCAAAAATCCTTCAGGATGCTCCAAAATGACTCATCTATATCTATAATGATAGATCTTGATTAGGAGTATCTTTTTCTAGTACATGTCAAGTATCTATTTTGAAGTCTTGATCGATTTTGGGGGTTGGGAAGGATCAGGTGATGGTTTTGGGTGTGATTTGATTTTCGTCTAGAACATCAAAAATCCTTCAGGATGCT
>NW_026605873.1:0-51797 GCF_945859685.1 Eupeodes corollae
TCTTGATTAGGAGTATCTTTTTCTAGTACATGTCAAGTATCTATTTTGAAGTCTTGATCGATTTTGGGGGTTGGGAAGGATCAGGTGATGGTTTTGGGTGTGATTTGATTTTCGTCTAGAACATCAAAAATCCTTCAGGATGCTCCAAAATGACTCATCTATATCTATAATGATAGATCTTGATTAGGAGTATCTTTTTCTAGTACATGTCAAGTATCTATTTTGAAGTCTTGATCGATTTTGGGGGTTGGGAAGGATCAGGTGATGGTTTTGGGTGTGATTTGATTTTCGTCTAGAATATCAAAAATCCTTCAGGATGCTCCAAAATGACTCATCTATATCTATAATGATAGATCTTGATTAGGAGTATCTTTTTCTAGTACATGTCAAGTATCTATTTTGAAGTCTTGATCGATTTTGGGGGTTGGAAGGATCAGGTGATGGTTTTGGGTGTGATTTGATTTTCGTCTAGAACATCAAAAATCCTTCAGGATGCTCCAAAATGACTCATCTATATCTATAATGATAGATCTTGATTAGGAGTATCTTTTTCTAGTACATGTCAAGTATCTATTTTGAAGTCTTGATCGATTTTGGGGGTTGGGAAGGATCAGGTGATGGTTTTGGGTGTGATTTGATTTTCGTCTAGAACATCAAAAATCCTTCAGGATGCTCCAAAATGACTCATCTATATCTATAATGATAGATCTTGATTAGGAGTATCTTTTTCTAGTACATGTCAAGTATCTATTTTGAAGTCTTGATCGATTTTGGGGGTTGGGAAGGATCAGGTGATGGTTTTGGGTGTGATTTGATTTTCGTCTAGAACATCAAAAATCCTTCAGGATGCTCCAAAATGACTCATCTATATCTATAATGATAGATCTTAATTAGGAGTATCTTTTTCTAGTACATGTCAAGTATCTATTTTGAAGTCTTGATCGATTTTGGGGGTGTTGATTAGGAGTATCTTTTTCTAGTACATGTCAAGTATCTATTTTGAAGTCTTGATCGATTTTGGGGGTTGGAAGGATCAGGTGATGGTTTTGGGTGTGATTTGATTTTCGTCTAGAACATATAAAATCCTTCAGGATGCTCCAAAGTGACTCATCTATACCTATAATGATAGATCTTGATTAGGAGTATCTTTTTCTAGTACATGTCAAGTATCTATTTGAAGTCTTGATCGATTTTGGGGGTTGGGAAGGATCAGGTGATGGTTTTGGGTGTGATTTGATTTTCGTCTAGAACATCAAAAATCCTTCAGGATGCTCCAAAATGACTCATCTATATCTATAATGATAGATCTTGATTAGGAGTATCTTTTTCTAGTACATGTCAAGTATCTATTTTGAAGTCTTGATCGATTTTGGGGGTTGGGAAGGATCAGGTGATGGTTTTGGGTGTGATTTGATTTTCGTCTAGAACATCAAAAATCCTTCAGGATGCTCCAAAATGACTCATCTATATCTATAATGATAGATCTTGATTAGGAGTATCTTTTTCTAGTACATGTCAAGTATCTATTTTGAAGTCTTGATCGATTTTGGGGGTTGGGAAGGATCAGGTGATGGTTTTGGGTGTGATTTGATTTTCGTCTAGAACATCAAAAATCCTTCAGGATGCTCCAAAATGACTCATCTATATCTATAATGATAGATCTTGATTAGGAGTATCTTTTTCTAGTACATGTCAAGTATCTATTTTGAAGTCTTGATCGATTTTGGGGGTTGGGAAGGATCAGGTGATGGTTTTGGGTGTGATTTGATTTTCGTCTAGAACATATAAAATCCTTCAGGATGCTCCAAAATGACTCATCTATACCTATAATGATAGATCTTGATTAGGAGTATCTTTTTCTAGTACATGTCAAGTATCTATTTTGAAGTCTTGATCGATTTTGGGGGTTGGGAAGGATCAGGTGATGGTTTTGGGTGTGATTTGATTTTCGTCTAGAATATCAAAAATCCTTCAGGATGCTCCAAAATGACTCATCTATATCTATAATGATAGATCTTGATTAGGAGTATCTTTTTCTAGTACATGTCAAGTATCTATTTTGAAGTCTTGATCGATTTTGGGGGTTGGGAAGGATCAGGTGATGGTTTTGGGTGTGATTTGATTTTCGTCTAGAACATCAAAAATCCTTCAGGATGCTCCAAAATGACTCATCTATATCTATAATGATAGATCTTGATTAGGAGTATCTTTTTCTAGTACATGTCAAGTATCTATTTTGAAGTCTTGATCGATTTTGGGGGTTGGGGCAGGATCAGGTGATGGTTTTGGGTGTGATTTGATTTTCGTCTAGAACATCAAAAATCCTTCAGGATGCTCCAAAATGACTCATCTATATCTATAATGATAGATCTTGATTAGGAGTATCTTTTTCTAGTACATGTCAAGTATCTATTTTGAAGTCTTGATCGATTTTGGGGGTTGGGAAGGATCAGGTGATGGTTTTGGGTGTGATTTGATTTTCGTCTAGAACATCAAAAATCCTTCAGGATGCTCCAAAATGACTCATCTATATCTATAATGATAGATCTTAATTAGGAGTATCTTTTTCTAGTACATGTCAAGTATCTATTTTGAAGTCTTGATCGATTTTGGGGGTCTTGATTAGGAGTATCTTTTTCTAGTACATGTCAAGTATCTATTTTGAAGTCTTGATCGATTTTGGGGGTTGGGAAGGATCAGGTGATGGTTTTGGGTGTGATTTGATTTTCGTCTAGAACATATAAAATCCTTCAGGATGCTCCAAAGTGACTCATCTATACCTATAATGATAGATCTTGATTAGGAGTATCTTTTTCTAGTACATGTCAAGTATCTATTTTGAAGTCTTGATCGATTTTGGGGGTTGGGAAGGATCAGGTGATGGTTTTGGGTGTGATTTGATTTTCGTCTAGAACATCAAAAATCCTTCAGAATGCTCCAAAATGACTCATCTATATCTATAATGATAGATCTTGATTAGGAGTATCTTTTTCTAGTACATGTCAAGTATCTATTTTGAAGTCTTGATCGATTTTGGGGGTTGGGAAGGATCAGGTGATGGTTTTGGGTGTGATTTGATTTTCGTCTAGAACATCAAAAATCCTTCAGGATGCTCCAAAATGACTCATCTATATCTATAATGATAGATCTTGATTAGGAGTATCTTTTTCTAGTACATGTCAAGTATCTATTTTGAAGTCTTGATCGATTTTGGGGGTTGGGAAGGATCAGGTGATGGTTTTGGGTGTGATTTGATTTTCGTCTAGAACATCAAAAATCCTTCAGGATGCTCCAAAATGACTCATCTATATCTATAATGATAGATCTTGATTAGGAGTATCTTTTTCTAGTACATGTCAAGTATCTATTTTGAAGTCTTGATCGATTTTGGGGGTTGGGAAGGATCAGGTGATGGTTTTGGGTGTGATTTGATTTTCGTCTAGAACATCAAAAATCCTTCAGGATGCTCCAAAATGACTCATCTATATCTATAATGATAGATCTTGATTAGGAGTATCTTTTTCTAATACATGTCAAGTATCTATTTTGAAGTCTTGATCGATTTTGGGGGTTGGGAAGGATCAGGTGATGGTTTTGGGTGTGATTTGATTTTCGTCTAGAACATCAAAAATCCTTCAGGATGCTCCAAAATGACTCATCTATATCTATAATGATAGATCTTGATTAGGAGTATCTTTTTCTAGTACATGTCAAGTATCTATTTTGAAGTCTTGATCGATTTTGGGGTTGGGAAGGATCAGGTGATGGTTTTGGGTGTGATTTGATTTTCGTCTAGAACATCAAAAATCCTTCAGGATGCTCCAAAATGACTCATCTATATCTATAATGATAGATCTTGATTAGGAGTATCTTTTTCTAGTACATGTCAAGTATCTATTTTGAAGTCTTGATCGATTTTGGGGGTTGGGAAGGATCAGGTGATGGTTTTGGGTGTGATTTGATTTTCGTCTAGAACATCAAAAATCCTTCAGGATGCTCCAAAATGACTCATCTATATCTATAATGATAGATCTTGATTAGGAGTATCTTTTTCTAGTACATGTCAAGTATCTATTTTGAAGTCTTGATCGATTTTGGGGGTTGGGAAGGATCAGGTGATGGTTTTGGGTGTGATTTGATTTTCGTCTAGAACATCAAAAATCCTTCAGGATGCTCCAAAATGACTCATCTATATCTATAATGATAGATCTTGATTAGGAGTATCTTTTTCTAGTACATGTCAAGTATCTATTTTGAAGTCTTGATCGATTTTGGGGGTTGGGAAGGATCAGGTGATGGTTTTGGGTGTGATTTGATTTTCGTCTAGAACATCAAAAATCCTTCAGGATGCTCCAAAATGACTCATCTATATCTATAATGATAGATCTTGATTAGGAGTATCTTTTTCTAGTACATGTCAAGTATCTATTTTGAAGTCTTGATCGATTTTGGGGGTTGGGAAGGATCAGGTGATGGTTTTGGGTGTGATTTGATTTTCGTCTAGAACATCAAAAATCCTTCAGGATGCTCCAAAATGACTCATCTATATCTATAATGATAGATCTTGATTAGGAGTATCTTTTTCTAGTACATGTCAAGTATCTATTTTGAAGTCTTGATCGATTTTGGGGGTTGGGAAGGATCAGGTGATGGTTTTGGGTGTGATTTGATTTTCGTCTAGAACATCAAAAATCCTTCAGGATGCTCCAAAATGACTCATCTATATCTATAATGATAGATCTTGATTAGGAGTATCTTTTTCTAGTACATGTCAAGTATCTATTTTGAAGTCTTGATCGATTTTGGGGGTTGGGAAGGATCAGGTGATGGTTTTGGGTGTGATTTGATTTTCGTCTAGAACATCAAAAATCCTTCAGGATGCTCCAAAATGACTCATCTATATCTATAATTGTAGATCTTGATTAGGAGTATCTTTTTCTAGTACATGTCAAGTATCTATTTTGAAGTCTTGATCGATTTTGGGGGTTGGGAAGGATCAGGTGATGGTTTTGGGTGTGATTTGATTTTCGTCTAGAACATCAAAAATCCTTCAGGATGCTCCAAAATGACTCATCTATATCTATAATGATAGATCTTGATTAGGAGTATCTTTTTCTAGTACATGTCAAGTATCTATTTTGAAGTCTTGATCGATTTTGGGGGTTGGGAAGGATCAGGTGATGGTTTTGGGTGTGATTTGATTTTCGTCTAGAACATCAAAAATCCTTCAGGATGCTCCAAAATGACTCATCTATATCTATAATGATAGATCTTGATTAGGAGTATCTTTTTCTAGTACATGTCAAGTATCTATTTTGAAGTCTTGATCGATTTTGGGGGTTGGGAAGGATCAGGTGATGGTTTTGGGTGTGATTTGATTTTCGTCTAGAACATCAAAAATCCTTCAGGATGCTCCAAAATGACTCATCTATATCTATAATGATAGATCTTGATTAGGAGTATCTTTTTCTAGTACATGTCAAGTATCTATTTTGAAGTCTTGATCGATTTTGGGGGTTGGGAAGGATCAGGTGATGGTTTTGGGTGTGATTTGATTTTCGTCTAGAACATCAAAAATCCTTCAGGATGCTCCAAAATGACTCATCTATATCTATAATGATAGATCTTGATTAGGAGTATCTTTTTCTAGTACATGTCAAGTATCTATTTTGAAGTCTTGATCGATTTTGGGGGTTGGGAAGGATCAGGTGATGGTTTTGGGTGTGATTTGATTTTCGTCTAGAACATCAAAAATCCTTCAGGATGCTCCAAAATGACTCATCTATATCTATAATGATAGATCTTGATTAGGAGTATCTTTTTCTAGTACATGTCAAGTATCTATTTTGAAGTCTTGATCGATTTTGGGGGTTGGGAAGGATCAGGTGATGGTTTTGGGTGTGATTTGATTTTCGTCTAGAACATCAAAAATCCTTCAGGATGCTCCAAAATGACTCATCTATATCTATAATGATAGATCTTGATTAGGAGTATCTTTTTCTAGTACATGTCAAGTATCTATTTTGGAGTCTTGATCGATTTTGGGGGTTGGGAAGGATCAGGTGATGGTTTTGGGTGTGATTTGATTTTCGTCTAGAACATCAAAAATCCTTCAGGATGCTCCAAAATGACTCATCTATATCTATAATGATAGATCTTGATTAGGAGTATCTTTTTCTAGTACATGTCAAGTATCTATTTTGAAGTCTTGATCGATTTTGGGGGTTGGGAAGGATCAGGTGATGGTTTTGGGTGTGATTTGATTTTCGTCTAGAACATCAAAAATCCTTCAGGATGCTCCAAATGACTCATCTATATCTATAATGATAGATCTTGATTAGGAGTATCTTTTTCTAGTACATGTCAAGTATCTATTTTGAAGTCTTGATCGATTTTGGGGGTTGGGAAGGATCAGGTGATGGTTTTGGGTGTGATTTGATTTTCGTCTAGAACATCAAAAATCCTTCAGGATGCTCCAAAATGACTCATCTATATCTATAATGATAGATCTTGATTAGGAGTATCTTTTTCTAGTACATGTCAAGTATCTATTTTGAAGTCTTGATCGATTTTGGGGGTTGGAAGGATCAGGTGATGGTTTTGGGTGTGATTTGATTTTCGTCTAGAACATCAAAAATCCTTCAGGATGCTCCAAAATGACTCATCTATATCTATAATGATAGATCTTGATTAGGAGTATCTTTTTCTAGTACATGTCAAGTATCTATTTTGAAGTCTTGATCGATTTTGGGGGTTGGGAAGGATCAGGTGATGGTTTTGGGTGTGATTTGATTTTCGTCTAGAACATAAAAAATCCTTCAGGATGCTCCAAAATGACTCATCTATATCTATAATGATAGATCTTGATTAGGAGTATCTTTTTCTAGTACATGTCAAGTATCTATTTTGAAGTCTTGATCGATTTTGGGGGTTGGGAAGGATCAGGTGATGGTTTTGGGTGTGATTTGATTTTCGTCTAGAACATCAAAAATCCTTCAGGATGCTCCAAAATGACTCATCTATATCTATAATGATAGATCTTGATTAGGAGTATCTTTTTCTAGTACATGTCAAGTATCTATTTTGAAGTCTTGATCGATTTTGGGGGTTGGGAAGGATCAGGTGATGGTTTTGGGTGTGATTTGATTTTCGTCTAGAACATCAAAAATCCTTCAGGATGCTCCAAAATGACTCATCTATATCTATAATGATAGATCTTGATTAGGAGTATCTTTTTCTAGTACATGTCAAGTATCTATTTTGAAGTCTTGATCGATTTTGGGGGTTGGGAAGGATCAGGTGATGGTTTTGGGTGTGATTTGATTTTCGTCTAGAACATCAAAAATCCTTCAGGATGCTCCAAAATGACTCATCTATATCTATAATGATAGATCTTGATTAGGAGTATCTTTTTCTAGTACATGTCAAGTATCTATTTTGAAGTCTTGATCGATTTTGGGGGTTGGGAAGGATCAGGTGATGGTTTTGGGTGTGATTTGATTTTCGTCTAGAACATCAAAAATCCTTCAGGATGCTCCAAAATGACTCATCTATATCTATAATGATAGATCTTGATTAGGAGTATCTTTTTCTAGTACATGTCAAGTATCTATTTTGAAGTCTTGATCGATTTTGGGGGTTGGGAAGGATCAGGTGATGGTTTTGGGTGTGATTTGATTTTCGTCTAGAACATCAAAAATCCTTCAGGATGCTCCAAAATGACTCATCTATATCTATAATGATAGATCTTGATTAGGAGTATCTTTTTCTAGTACATGTCAAGTATCTATTTTGAAGTCTTGATCGATTTTGGGGGTTGGGAAGGATCAGGTGATGGTTTTGGGTGTGATTTGATTTTCGTCTAGAACATCAAAAATCCTTCAGGATGCTCCAAAATGACTCATCTATATCTATAATGATAGATCTTGATTAGGAGTATCTTTTTCTAGTACATGTCAAGTATCTATTTTGAAGTCTTGATCGATTTTGGGGGTTGGGAAGGATCAGGTGATGGTTTTGGGTGTGATTTGATTTTCGTCTAGAACATCAAAAATCCTTCAGGATGCTCCAAAATGACTCATCTATATCTATAATGATAGATCTTGATTAGGAGTATCTTTTTCTAGTACATGTCAAGTATCTATTTTGAAGTCTTGATCGATTTTGGGGGTTGGGAAGGATCAGGTGATGGTTTTGGGTGTGATTTGATTTTCGTCTAGAACATCAAAAATCCTTCAGGATGCTCCAAAATGACTCATCTATATCTATAATGATAGATCTTGATTAGGAGTATCTTTTTCTAGTACATGTCAAGTATCTATTTTGAAGTCTTGATCGATTTTGGGGTTGGGAAGGATCAGGTGATGGTTTTGGGTGTGATTTGATTTTCGTCTAGAACATCAAAAATCCTTCAGGATGCTCCAAAATGACTCATCTATATCTATAATGATAGATCTTGATTAGGAGTATCTTTTTCTAGTACATGTCAAGTATCTATTTTGAAGTCTTGATCGATTTTGGGGGTTGGGAAGGATCAGGTGATGGTTTTGGGTGTGATTTGATTTTCGTCTAGAACATCAAAAATCCTTCAGGATGCTCCAAAATGACTCATCTATATCTATAATTGTAGATCTTGATTAGGAGTATCTTTTTCTAGTACATGTCAAGTATCTATTTTGAAGTCTTGATCGATTTTGGGGGTTGGGAAGGATCAGGTGATGGTTTTGGGTGTGATTTGATTTTCGTCTAGAACATCAAAAATCCTTCAGGATGCTCCAAAATGACTCATCTATATCTATAATGATAGATCTTGATTAGGAGTATCTTTTTCTAGTACATGTCAAGTATCTATTTTGAAGTCTTGATCGATTTTGGGGGTTGGGAAGGATCAGGTGATGGTTTTGGGTGTGATTTGATTTTCGTCTAGAACATCAAAAATCCTTCAGGATGCTCCAAAATGACTCATCTATATCTATAATGATAGATCTTGATTAGGAGTATCTTTTTCTAGTACATGTCAAGTATCTATTTTGAAGTCTTGATCGATTTTGGGGGTTGGGAAGGATCAGGTGATGGTTTTGGGTGTGATTTGATTTTCGTCTAGAACATCAAAAATCCTTCAGGATGCTCCAAAATGACTCATCTATATCTATAATGATAGATCTTGATTAGGAGTATCTTTTTCTAGTACATGTCAAGTATCTATTTTGAAGTCTTGATCGATTTTGGGGGTTGGGAAGGATCAGGTGATGGTTTTGGGTGTGATTTGATTTTCGTCTAGAACATCAAAAATCCTTCAGGATGCTCCAAAATGACTCATCTATATCTATAATGATAGATCTTGATTAGGAGTATCTTTTTCTAGTACATGTCAAGTATCTATTTTGAAGTCTTGATCGATTTTGGGGGTTGGGAAGGATCAGGTGATGGTTTTGGGTGTGATTTGATTTTCGTCTAGAACATCAAAAATCCTTCAGGATGCTCCAAAATGACTCATCTATATCTATAATGATAGATCTTGATTAGGAGTATCTTTTTCTAGTACATGTCAAGTATCTATTTTGAAGTCTTGATCGATTTTGGGGGTTGGGAAGGATCAGGTGATGGTTTTGGGTGTGATTTGATTTCGTCTAGAACATCAAAAATCCTTCAGGATGCTCCAAAATGACTCATCTATATCTATAATGATAGATCTTGATTAGGAGTATCTTTTTCTAGTACATGTCAAGTATCTATTTTGAAGTCTTGATCGATTTTGGGGGTTGGGAAGGATCAGGTGATGGTTTTGGGTGTGATTTGATTTTCGTCTAGAACATCAAAAATCCTTCAGGATGCTCCAAAATGACTCATCTATATCTATAATGATAGATCTTGATTAGGAGTATCTTTTTCTAGTACATGTCAAGTATCTATTTTGAAGTCTTGATCGATTTTGGGGGTTGGGAAGGATCAGGTGATGGTTTTGGGTGTGATTTGATTTTCGTCTAGAACATCAAAAATCCTTCAGGATGCTCCAAATGACTCATCTATATCTATAATGATAGATCTTGATTAGGAGTATCTTTTTCTAGTACATGTCAAGTATCTATTTTGAAGTCTTGATCGATTTTGGGGGTTGGGAAGGATCAGGTGATGGTTTTGGGTGTGATTTGATTTTCGTCTAGAACATCAAAAAATCCTTCAGGATGCTCCAAAATGACTCATCTATATCTATAATGATAGATCTTGATTAGGAGTATCTTTTTCTAGTACATGTCAAGTATCTATTTTGAAGTCTTGATCGATTTTGGGGGTTGGGAAGGATCAGGTGATGGTTTTGGGTGTGATTTGATTTTCGTCTAGAACATCAAAAATCCTTCAGGATGCTCCAAAATGACTCATCTATATCTATAATGATAGATCTTGATTAGGAGTATCTTTTTCTAGTACATGTCAAGTATCTATTTTGAAGTCTTGATCGATTTTGGGGGTTGGGAAGGATCAGGTGATGGTTTTGGGTGTGATTTGATTTTCGTCTAGAACATAAAAAATCCTTCAGGATGCTCCAAAATGACTCATCTATATCTATAATGATAGATCTTGATTAGGAGTATCTTTTTCTAGTACATGTCAAGTATCTATTTTGAAGTCTTGATCGATTTTGGGGGTTGGGAAGGATCAGGTGATGGTTTTGGGTGTGATTTGATTTTCGTCTAGAACATCAAAAATCCTTCAGGATGCTCCAAAATGACTCATCTATATCTATAATGATAGATCTTGATTAGGAGTATCTTTTTCTAGTACATGTCAAGTATCTATTTTGAAGTCTTGATCGATTTTGGGGGTTGGGAAGGATCAGGTGATGGTTTTGGGTGTGATTTGATTTTCGTCTAGAACATCAAAATCCTTCAGGATGCTCCAAAATGACTCATCTATATCTATAATGATAGATCTTGATTAGGAGTATCTTTTTCTAGTACATGTCAAGTATCTATTTTGAAGTCTTGATCGATTTTGGGGGTTGGGAAGGATCAGGTGATGGTTTTGGGTGTGATTTGATTTTCGTCTAGAACATCAAAAATCCTTCAGGATGCTCCAAAATGACTCATCTATATCTATAATGATAGATCTTGATTAGGAGTATCTTTTTCTAGTACATGTCAAGTATCTATTTTGAAGTCTTGATCGATTTTGGGGGTTGGGAAGGATCAGGTGATGGTTTTGGGTGTGATTTGATTTTCGTCTAGAACATCAAAAATCCTTCAGGATGCTCCAAAATGACTCATCTATATCTATAATGATAGATCTTGATTAGGAGTATCTTTTTCTAGTACATGTCAAGTATCTATTTTGAAGTCTTGATCGATTTTGGGGGTTGGGAAGGATCAGGTGATGGTTTTGGGTGTGATTTGATTTTCGTCTAGAACATCAAAAATCCTTCAGGATGCTCCAAAATGACTCATCTATATCTATAATGATAGATCTTGATTAGGAGTATCTTTTTCTAGTACATGTCAAGTATCTATTTTGAAGTCTTGATCGATTTTGGGGGTTGGGAAGGATCAGGTGATGGTTTTGGGTGTGATTTGATTTTCGTCTAGAACATCAAAAATCCTTCAGGATGCTCCAAAATGACTCATCTATATCTATAATGATAGATCTTGATTAGGAGTATCTTTTTCTAGTACATGTCAAGTATCTATTTTGAAGTCTTGATCGATTTTGGGGGTTGGGAAGGATCAGGTGATGGTTTAGGGTGTGATTTGATTTTCGTCTAGAACATCAAAAATCCTTCAGGATGCTCCAAAATGACTCATCTATATCTATAATGATAGATCTTGATTAGGAGTATCTTTTTCTAGTACATGTCAAGTATCTATTTTGAAGTCTTGATCGATTTTGGGGGTTGGGAAGGATCAGGTGATGGTTTTGGGTGTGATTTGATTTTCGTCTAGAACATCAAAAATCCTTCAGGATGCTCCAAAATGACTCATCTATATCTATAATGATAGATCTTGATTAGGAGTATCTTTTTCTAGTACATGTCAAGTATCTATTTTGAAGTCTTGATCGATTTTGGGGGTTATGAAGGATCAGGTGATGGTTTTGGGTGTGATTTGATTTTCGTCTAGAACATCAAAAATCCTTCAGGATGCTCCAAAATGACTCATCTATATCTATAATGATAGATCTTGATTAGGAGTATCTTTTTCTAGTACATGTCAAGTATCTATTTTGAAGTCTTGATCGATTTTGGGGGTTGGGAAGGATCAGGTGATGGTTTTGGGTGTGATTTGATTTTCGTCTAGAACATCAAAAATCCTTCAGGATGCTCCAAAATGACTCATCTATATCTATAATGATAGATCTTGATTAGGAGTATCTTTTTCTAGTACATGTCAAGTATCCATTTTGAAGTCTTGATCGATTTTGGGGGTTGGGAAGGATCAGGTGATGGTTTTGGGTGTGATTTGATTTTCGTCTAGAACATCAAAAATCCTTCAGGATGCTCCAAAATGACTCATCTATATCTATAATGATAGATCTTGATTAGGAGTATCTTTTTCTAGTACATGTCAAGTATCTATTTTGAAGTCTTGATCGATTTTGGGGGTTGGGAAGGATCAGGTGATGGGTTTGGGTGTGATTTGATTTTCGTCTAGAACATCAAAAATCCTTCAGGATGCTCCAAAATGACTCATCTATATCTATAATGATAGATCTTGATTAGGAGTATCTTTTTCTAGTACATGTCAAGTATCTATTTTGAAGTCTTGATCGATTTTGGGGGTTGGGAAGGATCAGGTGATGGTTTTGGGTGTGATTTGATTTTCGTCTAGAACATCAAAAATCCTTCAGGATGCTCCAAAATGACTCATCTATATCTATAATGATAGATCTTGATTAGGAGTATCTTTTTCTAGTACATGTCAAGTATCTATTTTGAAGTCTTGATCGATTTTGGGGGTTGGGAAGGATCAGGTGATGGTTTTGGGTGTGATTTGATTTTCGTCTAGAACATCAAAAATCCTTCAGGATGCTCCAAAATGACTCATCTATATCTATAATGATAGATCTTGATTAGGAGTATCTTTTTCTAGTACATGTCAAGTATCTATTTTAAAGTCTTGATCGATTTTGGGGGTTGGGAAGGATCAGGTGATGGTTTTGGGTGTGATTTGATTTTCGTCTAGAACATCAAAAATCCTTCAGGATGCTCCAAAATGACTCATCTATATCTATAATGATAGATCTTGATTAGGAGTATCTTTTTCTAGTACATGTCAAGTATCTATTTTGAAGTCTTGATCGATTTTGGGGGTTGGGAAGGATCAGGTGATGGTTTTGGGTGTGATTTGATTTTCGTCTAGAACATCAAAAATCCTTCAGGATGCTCCAAAATGACTCATCTATATCTATAATGATAGATCTTGATTAGGAGTATCTTTTTCTAGTACATGTCAAGTATCTATTTTGAAGTCTTGATCGATTTTGGGGGTTGGGAAGGATCAGGTGATGGTTTTGGGTGTGATTTGATTTTCGTCTAGAACATCAAAAATCCTTCAGGATGCTCCAAAATGACTCATCTATATCTATAATGATAGATCTTGATTAGGAGTATCTTTTTCTAGTACATGTCAAGTATCTATTTTGAAGTCTTGATCGATTTTGGGGGTTGGGAAGGATCAGGTGATGGTTTTGGGTGTGATTTGATTTCGTCTAGAACATCAAAAATCCTTCAGGATGCTCCAAAATGACTCATCTATATCTATAATGATAGATCTTGATTAGGAGTATCTTTTTCTAGTACATGTCAAGTATCTATTTTGAAGTCTTGATCGATTTTGGGGGTTGGGAAGGATCAGGTGATGGTTTTGGGTGTGATTTGATTTTCGTCTAGAACATCAAAAATCCTTCAGGATGCTCCAAAATGACTCATCTATATCTATAATGATAGATCTTGATTAGGAGTATCTTTTTCTAGTACATGTCAAGTATCTATTTTGAAGTCTTGATCGATTTTGGGGTTGGGAAGGATCAGGTGATGGTTTTGGGTGTGATTTGATTTTCGTCTAGAACATCAAAATCCTTCAGGATGCTCCAAAATGACTCATCTATATCTATAATGATAGATCTTGATTAGGAGTATCTTTTTCTAGTACATGTCAAGTATCTATTTTGAAGTCTTGATCGATTTTGGGGGTTGGGAAGGATCAGGTGATGGTTTTGGGTGTGATTTGATTTTCGTCTAGAACATCAAAAATCCTTCAGGATGCTCCAAAATGACTCATCTATATCTATAATGATAGATCTTGATTAGGAGTATCTTTTTCTAGTACATGTCAAGTATCTATTTTGAAGTCTTGATCGATTTTGGGGGTTGGGAAGGATCAGGTGATGGTTTTGATGTGATTTGATTTTCGTCTAGAACATCAAAAATCCTTCAGGATGCTCCAAAATGACTCATCTATATCTATAATGATAGATCTTGATTAGGAGTATCTTTTTCTAGTACATGTCAAGTATCTATTTTGAAGTCTTGATCGATTTTGGGGGTTGGGAAGGATCAGGTGATGGTTTTGGGTGTGATTTGATTTTCGTCTAGAACATCAAAAATCCTTCAGGATGCTCCAAAATGACTCATCTATATCTATAATGATAGATCTTGATTAGGAGTATCTTTTTCTAGTACATGTCAAGTATCTATTTTGAAGTCTTGATCGATTTTGGGGGTTGGGAAGGATCAGGTGATGGTTTTGGGTGTGATTTGATTTTCGTCTAGAACATCAAAAATCCTTCAGGATGCTCCAAAATGACTCATCTATATCTATAATGATAGATCTTGATTAGGAGTATCTTTTTCTAGTACATGTCAAGTATCTATTTTGAAGTCTTGATCGATTTTGGGGGTTGGGAAGGATCAGGTGATGGTTTTGGGTGTGATTTGATTTTCGTCTAGAACATCAAAAATCCTTCAGGATGCTCCAAAATGACTCATCTATATCTATAATGATAGATCTTGATTAGGAGTATCTTTTTCTAGTACATGTCAAGTATCTATTTTGAAGTCTTGATCGATTTTGGGGGTTGGGAAGGATCAGGTGATGGTTTTGGGTGTGATTTGATTTTCGTCTAGAACATCAAAAATCCTTCAGGATGCTCCAAAATGACTCATCTATATCTATAATGATAGATCTTGATTAGGAGTATCTTTTTCTAGTACATGTCAAGTATCTATTTTGAAGTCTTGATCGATTTTGGAGGTTGGGAAGGATCAGGTGATGGTTTTGGGTGTGATTTGATTTTCGTCTAGAACATCAAAAATCCTTCAGGATGCTCCAAAATGACTCATCTATATCTATAATGATAGATCTTGATTAGGAGTATCTTTTTCTAGTACATGTCAAGTATCTATTTTGAAGTCTTGATCGATTTTGGGGGTTGGGAAGGATCAGGTGATGGTTTTGGGTGTGATTTGATTTTCGTCTAGAACATCAAAAATCCTTCAGGATGCTCCAAAATGACTCATCTATATCTATAATGATAGATCTTGATTAGGAGTATCTTTTTCTAGTACATGTCAAGTATCTATTTTGAAGTCTTGATCGATTTTGGGGGTTGGGAAGGATCAGGTGATGGTTTTGGGTGTGATTTGATTTTCGTCTAGAACATCAAAAATCCTTCAGGATGCTCCAAAATGACTCATCTATATCTATAATGATAGATCTTGATTAGGAGTATCTTTTTCTAGTACATGTCAAGTATCTATTTTGAAGTCTTGATCGATTTTGGGGGTTGGGAAGGATCAGGTGATGGTTTTGGGTGTGATTTGATTTTCGTCTAGAACATCAAAAATCCTTCAGGATGCTCCAAAATGACTCATCTATATCTATAATGATAGATCTTGATTAGGAGTATCTTTTTCTAGTACATGTCAAGTATCTATTTTGAAGTCTTGATCGATTTTGGGGGTTGGGAAGGATCAGGTGATGGTTTTGGGTGTGATTTGATTTTCGTCTAGAACATCAAAAATCCTTCAGGATGCTCCAAAATGACTCATCTATATCTATAATGATAGATCTTGATTAGGAGTATCTTTTTCTAGTACATGTCAAGTATCTATTTTGAAGTCTTGATCGATTTTGGGGGTTGGAAAGGATCAGGGGATGGTTTTGGGTGTGATTTGATTTTCGTCTAGAACATCAAAAATCCTTCAGGATGCTCCAAAATGACTCATCTATATCTATAATGATAGATCTTGATTAGGAGTATCTTTTTCTAGTACATGTCAAGTATCTATTTTGAAGTCTTGATCGATTTTGGGGGTTGGGAAGGATCAGGTGATGGTTTTGGGTGTGATTTGATTTTCGTCTAGAACATCAAAAATCCTTCAGGATGCTCCAAAATGACTCATCTATATCTATAATGATAGATCTTAGGAGTATCTTTTTCTAGTACATGTCAAGTATCTATTTTGAAGTCTTGATCGATTTTGGGGTTGGGAAGGATCAGGTGATGGTTTTGGGTGTGATTTGATTTTCGTCTAGAACAGCAAAAATCCTTCAGGATGCTCCAAAATGGCTCATCTATATCTATAATGATAGATCTTGATTAGGAGTATCTTTTTCTAGTACATGTCAAGTATCTATTTTGAAGTCTTGATCGATTTTGGGGGTTGGGAAGGATCAGGTGATGGTTTTGGGTGTGATTTGATTTTCGTCTAGAACATCAAAAATCCTTCAGGATGCTCCAAAATGACTCATCTATATCTATAATGATAGATCTTGATTAGGAGTATCTTTTTCTAGTACATGTGAAGTATCTATTTTGAAGTCTTGATCGATTTTGGGGGTTGGGAAGGATCAGGTGATGGTTTTGGGTGTGATTTGATTTTCGTCTAGAACATCAAAAATCCTTCAGGATGCTCCAAAATGACTCATCTATATATATAATGATAGATCTTGATTAGGAGTATCTTCTTCTAGTACATGTCAAGTATCTATTTTGAAGTCTTGATCGATTTTGGGGGTTGGGAAGGATCAGGTGATGGTTTTGGGTGTGATTTGATTTTCGTCTAGAACATCAAAAATCCTTCAGGATGCTCCTAAATGACTCATCTATATCTATAATAATAGATCTTGATTAGGAGTATCTTTTTCTAGTACATGTCAAGTATCTATTTTGAAGTCTTGATCGATTTTGGGGGTTGGGAAGGATCAGGTGATGGTTTTGGGTGTGATTTGATTTTCGTCTAGAACATCAAAAATCCTTCAGGATGCTCCAAAATGACTCATCTATATCTATAATGATAGATCTTGATTAGGAGTATCTTTTTCTAGTACATGTCAAGTATCTATTTTGAAGTCTTGATCGATTTTGGGGGTTGGGAAGGATCAGGTGATGGTTTTGGGTGTGATTTGATTTTCGTCTAGAACATCAAAAATCCTTCAGGATGCTCCAAAATGACTCATCTATATCTATAATGATAGATCTTGATTAGGAGTATCTTTTTCTAGTACATGTCAAGTATCTATTTTGAAGTCTTGATCGATTTTGGGGGTTGGGAAGGATCAGGTGATGGTTTTGGGTGTGATTTGATTTTCGTCTAGAACATCAAAAATCCTTCAGGATGCTCCAAAATGACTCATCTATATCTATAATGATAGATCTTGATTAGGAGTATCTTTTTCTAGTACATGTCAAGTATCTTTTTTGAAGTCTTGATCGATTTTGGGGGTTGGGAAGGATCAGGTGATGGTTTTGGGTGTGATTTGATTTTCGTCTAGAACATCAAAAATCCTTCAGGATGCTCCAAAATGACTCATCTATATCTATAATGATAGATCTTGATTAGGAGTATCTTTTTCTAGTACATGTCAAGTATCTATTTTGAAGTCTTGATCGATTTTAGGGGTTGGGAAGGATCAGGTGATGGTTTTGGGTGTGATTTGATTTTCGTCTAGAACATCAAAAATCCTTCAGGATGCTCCAAAATGACTCATCTATATCTATAATGATAGATCTTGATTAGGAGTATCTTTTTCTAGTACATGTCAAGTATCTATTTTGAAGTCTTGATCGATTTTGGGGGTTGGGAAGGATCAGGTGATGGTTTTGGGTGTGATTTGATTTTCGTCTAGAACATCAAAAATCCTTCAGGATGCTCCAAAATGACTCATCTATATCTATAATGATAGATCTTGATTAGGAGTATCTTTTTCTAGTACATGTCAAGTATCTGTTTTGAAGTCTTGATCGATTTTGGGGGTTGGGAAGGATCAGGTGATGGTTTTGGGTGTGATTTGATTTTCGTCTAGAACATCAAAAATCCTTCAGGATGCTCCAAAATGACTCATCTATATCTATAATGATTAGGAGTATCTTTTTCTAGTACATGTCAAGTATCTATTTTGAAGTCTTGGTCGATTTTGGGGGTTGGGAAGGATCAGGTGATGGTTTTGGGTGTGATTTGATTTTCGTCTAGAACATCAAAAATCCTTCAGGATACTCCAAAATGACTCATCTATATCTATAATGATAGATCTTGATTAGGAATATCTTTTTCTAGTACATGTCAAGTATCTATTTTGAAGTCTTGATCGATTTTGGGGGTTGGGAAGGATCAGGTGATGGTTTTGGGTGTGATTTGATTTTCGTCTAGAACATCAAAAATCCTTCAGGATGCTCCAAAATGACTCATCTATATCTATAATGATAGATCTTGATTAGGAGTATCTTTTTCTAGTACATGTCAAGTATCTATTTTGAAGTCTTGATCGATTTTGGGGGTTGGGAAGGATCAGGTGATGGTTTTGGGTGTGATTTGATTTTCGTCTAGAACATCAAAAATCCTTCAGGATGCTCCAAAATGACTCATCTATATCTATAATGATAGATCTTGATTAGGAGTATCTTTTTCTAGTACATGTCAAGTATCTATTTTGAAGTCTTGATCGATTTTGGGGGTTGGGAAGGATCAGGTGATGGTTTTGGGTGTGATTTGATTTTCGTCTAGAACATCAAAAATCCTTCAGGATGCTCCAAAATGACTCATCTATATCTATAATGATAGATCTTGATTAGGAGTATCTTTTTCTAGTACATGTCAAGTATCTATTTTGAAGTCTTGATCGATTTTGGGGGTTGGGAAGGATCAGGTGATGGTTTTGGGTGTGATTTGATTTTCGTCTAGAACATCAAAAATCCTTCAGGATGCTCCAAAATGACTCATCTATATCTATAATGATAGATCTTGATTAGGAGTATCTTTTTCTAGTACATGTCAAGTATCTATTTTGAAGTCTTGATCGATTTTGGGGGTTGGGAAGGATCAGGTGATGGTTTTGGGTGTGATTTGATTTTCGTCTAGAACATCAAAAATCCTTCAGGATGCTCCAAAATGACTCATCTATATCTATAATGATAGATCTTGATTAGGAGTATCTTTTTCTAGTACATGTCAAGTATCTATTTTGAAGTCTTGATCGATTTTGGGGGTTGGGAAGGATCAGGTGATGGTTTTGGGTGTGATTTGATTTTCGTCTAGAACATCAAAAATCCTTCAGGATACTCCAAAATGACTCATCTATATCTATAATGATAGATCTTGATTAGGAGTATCTTTTTCTAGTACATGTCAAGTATCTATTTTGAAGTCTTGATCGATTTTGGGGGTTGGGAAGGATCAGGTGATGGTTTTGGGTGTGATTTGATTTTCGTCTAGAACATCAAAAATCCTTCAGGATGCTCCAAAATGACTCATCTATATCTATAATGATAGATCTTAATTAGGAGTATCTTTTTCTAGTACATGTCAAGTATCTATTTTGAAGTCTTGATCGATTTTGGGGGTTGGGAAGGATCAGGTGATGGTTTTGGGTGTGATTTGATTTTCGTCTAGAACATCAAAAATCCTTCAGGATGCTCCAAAATGACTCATCTATATCTATAATGATAGATCTTGATTAGGAGTATCTTTTTCTAGTACATGTCAAGTATCTATTTTGAAGTCTTGATCGATTTTGGGGGTTGGGAAGGATCAGGTGATGGTTTTGGGTGTGATTTGATTTTCGTCTAGAACATCAAAAATCCTTCAGGATGCTCCAAAATGACTCATCTATATCTATAATGATAGATCTTGATTAGGAGTATCTTTTTCTAGTACATGTCAAGTAGCTATTTTGAAGTCTTGATCGATTTTGGGGGTTGGGAAGGATCAGGTGATGGTTTTGGGTGTGATTTGATTTTCGACTAGAACATCAAAAATCCTTCAGGATGCTCCAAAATGACTCATCTATATCTATAATGATAGATCTTGATTAGGAGTATCTTTTTCTAGTACATGTCAAGTATCTATTTTGAAGTCTTGATCGATTTTGGGGGTTGGGAAGGATCAGGTGATGGTTTTGAGTGTGATTGGATTTTCGTCTAGAACATCAAAAATCCTTCAGGATGCTATAAAATGACTCATCTATATCTATAATGATAGATCTTGATTAGGAGTATCTTTTTCTAGTACATGTCAAGTATCTATTTTGAAGTCTTGATCGATTTTGGGGGTTGGGAAGGATCAGGTGATGGTTTTGGGTGTGATTTGATTTTCGTCTAGAACATCAAAAATCCTTCAGGATGCTCCAAAATGACTCATCTATATCTATAATGATAGATCTTGATTAGGAGTATCTTTTTCTAGTACATGTCAAGTATCTATTTTGAAGTCTTGATCGATTTTTGGGGTTGGGAAGGATCAGGTGATGGTTTTGGGTGTGATTTGATTTTCGTCTAGAACATCAAAAATCCTTCAGGATGCTCCAAAATGACTCATCTATATCTATAATGATAGATCTTGATTAGGAGTATCTTTTTCTAGTACATGTCAAGTATCTATTTTGAAGTCTTGATCGATTTTGGGGGTTGGGAAGGATCAGGTGATGGTTTTGGGTGTGATTTGATTTTCGTCTAGAACATCAAAAATCCTTCAGGATGCTCCAAAATGACTCATCTATATCTATAATGATAGATCTTGATTAGGAGTATCTTTTTCTAGTACATGTCAAGTATCTATTTTGAAGTCTTGATCGATTTTGGGGGTTGGGAAGGATCAGGTTGGGAAGGATCAGGTGATGGTTTTGGGTGTGATTTGATTTTCGTCTAGAACATCAAAAATCCTTCAGGATGCCTCAAAATGACTCATCTATATCTATAATGATAGATCTTGATTAGAAGTATCTTTTTCTAGTACATGTCAAGTATCTATTTTGAAGTCTTGATCGATTTTGGGGGTTGGGAAGGATCAGGTGATGGTTTTGGGTGTGATTTGATTTTCGTCTAGAACATCAAAAATCCTTCAGGATGCTCCAAAATGACTCATCTATATCTATAATGATAGATCTTGATTAGGAGTATCTTTTTCTAGTACATGTCAAGTATCTATTTTGAAGTCTTGATCGATTTTGGGGGTTGGGAAGGATCAGGTAATGGTTTTGGGTGTGATTTGATTTTCGTCTAGAACATCAAAAATCCTTCAGGATGCTCCAAAATGACTCATCTATATCTATAATGATAGATCTTGATTAGGAGTATCTTTTTCTAGTACATGTCAAGTATCTATTTTGAAGTCTTGATCGATTTTGGGGGTTGGGAAGGATCAGGTGATGGTTTTGGGTGTGATTTGATTTTCGTCTAGAACATCAAAAATCCTTCAGGATGCTCCAAAATGACTCATCTATATCTATAATGATAGATCTTGATTAGGAGTATCTTTTTCTAGTACATGTCAAGTATCTATTTTGAAGTCTTGATCGATTTTGGGGGTTGGGAAGGATCAGGTGATGGTTTTGGGTGTGATTTGATTTTCGTCTAGAACATCAAAAATCCTTCAGGATGCTCCAAAATGACTCATCTATATCTATAATGATAGATCTTGATTAGGAGTATCTTTTTCTAGTACATGTCAAGTATCTATTTTGAAGTCTTGATCGATTTTGGGGGTTGGGAAGGATCAGGTGATGGTTTTGGGTGTGATTTGATTTTCGTCTAGAACATCAAAAATCCTTCAGGATGCTCCAAAATGACTCATCTATATCTATAATGATAGATCTTGATTAGGAGTATCTTTTTCTAGTACATGTCAAGTATCTATTTTGAAGTCTTGATCGATTTTGGGGGTTGGGAAGGATCAGGTGATGGTTTTGGGTGTGATTTGATTTTCGTCTAGAACATCAAAAATCCTTCAGGATGCTCCAAAATGACTCATCTATATCTATAATGATAGATCTTGATTAGGAGTATCGTTTTCTAGTACATGTCAAGTATCTATTTTGAAGTCTTGATCGATTTTGGGGGTTGGGAAGGATCAGGTGATGGTTTTGGGTGTGATTTGATTTTCGTCTAGAACATCAAAAATCCTTCAGGATGCTCCAAAATGACTCATCTATATCTATAATGATAGATCTTGATTAGGAGTATCTTTTTCTAGTACATGTCAAGTATCTATTTTGAAGTCTTGATCGATTTTGGGGGTTGGGAAGGATCAGGTGATGGTTTTGGGTGTGATTTGATTTTCGTCTAGAACATCAAAAATCCTTCAGGATGCTCCAAAATGACTCATCTATATCTATAATGATAGATCTTGATTAGATTAGGAGTATCTTTTTCTAGTTCATGTCAAGTATCTATTTTGAAGTCTTGATCGATTTTGGGGGTTGGGAAGGATCAGGTGATGGTTTTGGGTGTGATTTGATTTTCGTCTAGAACATCAAAAATCCTTCAGGATGCTCCAAAATGACTCATCTATATCCATAATGATAGATCTTGATTAGGAGTATCTTTTTCTAGTACATGTCAAGTATCTATTTTGAAGTCTTGATCGATTTTGGGGGTTGGGAAGGATCAGGTGATGGTTTTGGGTGTGATTTGATTTTCGTCTAGAACATCAAAAATCCTTCAGGATGCTCCAAAATGACTCATCTATATCTATAATGATAGATCTTGATTAGGAGTATCTTTTTCTAGTACATGTCAAGTATCTATTTTGAAGTCTTGATCGATTTTGGGGGTTGGGAAGGATCAGGTGATGGTTTTGGGTGTGATTTGATTTTCGTCTAGAACATCAAAAATCCTTCAGGATGCTCCAAAATGACTCATCTATATCTATAATGATAGATCTTGATTAGGAGTATCTTTTTCTAGTACATGTCAAGTATCTATTTTGAAGTCTTGATCGATTTTGGGGGTTGGGAAGGATCAGGTGATGGTTTTGGGTGTGATTTGATTTTCGTCTAGAACATCAAAAATCCTTCAGGATGCTCCAAAATGACTCATCTATATCTATAATGATAGATCTTGATTAGGAGTATCTTTTTCTAGTACATATCAAGTATCTATTTTGAAGTCTTGATCGATTTTGGGGGTTGGGAAGGATCAGGTGATGGTTTTGGGTGTGATTTGATTTTCGTCTAGAACATCAAAAATCCTTCAGGATGCTCCAAAATGACTCATCTATATCTATAATGATAGATCTTGATTAGAAGTATCTTTTTCTAGTACATGTCAAGTATCTATTTTGAAGTCTTGATCGATTTTGGGGGTTGGGAAGGATCAGGTGATGGTTTTGGGTGTGATTTGATTTTCGTCTAGAACATCAAAAATCCTTCAGGATGCTCCAAAATGACTCATCTATATCTATAATGATAGATCTTGATTAGGAGTATCTTTTTCTAGTACATGTCAAGTATCTATTTTGAAGTCTTGATCGATTTTGGGGGTTGGGAAGGATCAGGTGATGGTTTTGGGTGTGATTTGATTTTCGTCTAGAACATCAAAAACCCTTCAGGATGCTCCAAAATGACTCATCTATATCTATTATGATAGATCTTGATTAGAAGTATCTTTTTCTAGTACATGTCAAGTATCTATTTTGAAGTCTTGATCGATTTTGGGGGTTGGGAAGGATCAGGTGATGGTTTTGGGTGTGATTTGATTTTCGTCTAGAACATCAAAAATCCTTCAGGATGCTCCAAAATGACTCATCTATATCTATAATGATAGGTCTTGATTAGGAGTATCTTTTTCTAGTACATGTCAAGTATCTATTTTGAAGTCTTGATCGATTTTGGGGGTTGGGAAGGATCAGGTGATGGTTTTGGGTGTGATTTGATTTTCGTCTAGAACATCAAAAATCCTTCAGGATGCTCCAAAATGACTCATCTATATCTATAATGATAAATCTTGATTAGGAGTATCTTTTTCTAGTACATGTCAAGTATCTATTTTGAAGTCTTGATCGATTTTGGGGGTTGGGAAGGATCAGGTGATGGTTTTGGGTGTGATTTGATTTTCGTCTAGAACATCAAAAATCCTTCAGGATGCTCCAAAATGACTCATCTATATCTATAATGATAGATCTTGATTAGGAGTATCTTTTTCTAGTACATGTCAAGTATCTATTTTGAAGTCTTGATCGATTTTGGGGGTTGGGAAGGATCAGGTGATGGTTTTGGGTGTGATTTGATTTTCGTCTAGAACATCAAAAATCCTTCAGGATGCTCCAAAATGACTCATCTATATCTATAATGATAGATCTTGATTAGGAGTATCTTTTTCTAGTACATGTCAAGTATCTATTTTGAAGTCTTGATCGATTTTGGGGGTTGGGAAGGATCAGGTGATGGTTTTGGGTGTGATTTGATTTTCGTCTAGAACATCAAAAATCCTTCAGGATGCTCCAAAATGACTCATCTATATCTATAATGATAGATCTTGATTAGGAGTATCTTTTTCTAGTACATGTCAAGTATCTATTTTGAAGTCTTGATCGATTTTGGGGGTTGGGAAGGATCAGGTGATGGTTTTGGGTGTGATTTGATTTTCGTCTAGAACATCAAAAATCCTTCAGGATGCTCCAAAATGGCTCATCTATATCTATAATGATAGATCTTGATTAGGAGTATCTTCTTCTAGTACATGTCAAGTATCTATTTTAAAGTCTTGATCGATTTTGGGGGTTGGAAAGGATCAGGTGATGGTTTTGGGTGTGATTTGATTTTCGTCTAGAACATCAAAAATCCTTCAGGATGCTCCAAAATGACTCATCTATATCTATAATGATAGATCTTGATTAGGAGTATCTTTTTCTAGTACATGTCAAGTATCTATTTTGAAGTCTTGATCGATTTTGGGGGTTGGGAAGGATCAGGTGATGGTTTTGGGTGTGATTTGATTTTCGTCTAGAACATCAAAAATCCTTCAGGATGCTCCAAAATGACTCATCTATATCTATAATGATAGATCTTGATTAGGAGTATCTTTTTCTAGTACATGTCAAGTATCTATTTTGAAGTCTTGATCGATTTTGGGGGTTGGGAAGGATCAGGTGATGGTTTTGGGTGTGATTTGATTTTCGTCTAGAACATCAAAAATCCTTCAGGATGCTCCAAAATGACTCATCTATATCTATAATGATAGATCTTGATTAGGAGTATCTTTTTCTAGTACATGTCAAGTATCTATTTTGAAGTCTTGATCGATTTTGGGGGTTGGGAAGGATCAGGTGATGGTTTTGGGTGTGATTTGATTTTCGTCTAGAACATCAAAAATCCTTCAGGATGCTCCAAAATGACTCATCTATATCTATAATGATAGATCTTGATTAGGAGTATCTTTTTCTAGTACATGTCAAGTATCTATTTTGAAGTCTTGATCGATTTTGGGGGTTGGGAAGGATCAGGTGATGGTTTTGGGTGTGATTTGATTTTCGTCTAGAACATCAAAAGTCCTTCAGGATGCTCCAAAATGACTCATCTATATCTATAATGATAGATCTTGATTAGGAGTATCTTTTTCTAGTACATGTCAAGTATCTATTTTGAAGTCTTGATCGATTTTAGGGGTTGGGAAGGATCAGGTGATGGTTTTGGGTGTGATTTGATTTTCGTCTAGAACATCAAAAATCCTTCAGGATGCTCCAAAATGACTCATCTATATCTATAATGATAGATCTTGATTAGGAGTATCTTTTTCTAGTACATGTCAAGTATCTATTTTGAAGTCTTGATCGATTTTGGGGGTTGGGAAGGATCAGGTGATGGTTTTGGGTGTGATTTGATTTTCGTCTAGAACATCAAAAATCCTTCAGGATGCTCCAAAATGACTCATCTATATCTATAATGATAGATCTTGATTAGGAGTATCTTTTTCTAGTACATGTCAAGTATCTATTTTGAAGTCTTGATCGATTTTGGGGGTTGGGAAGGATCAGGTGATGGTTTTGGGTGTGATTTGATTTTCGTCTAGAACATCAAAAATCCTTCAGGATGCTCCAAAATGACTCATCTATATCTATAATGATAGATCTTGATTAGGAGTATCTTTTTCTAGTACATGTCAAGTATCTATTTTGAAGTCTTGATCGATTTTGGGGGTTGGGAAGGATCAGGTGATGGTTTTGGGTGTGATTTGATTTTCGTCTAGAACATCAAAAATCCTTCAGGATGCTCCAAAATGACTCATCTATATCTATAATGATAGATCTTGATTAGGAGTATCTTTTTCTAGTACATGTCAAGTATCTATTTTGAAGTCTTGATCGATTTTGGGGGTTGGGAAGGATCAGGTGATGGTTTTGGGTGTGATTTGATTTTCGTCTAGAACATCAAAAATCCTTCAGGATGCTCCAAAATGACTCATCTATATCTATAATGATAGATCTTGATTAGGAGTATCTTTTTCTAGTACATGTCAAGTATCTATTTTGAAGTCTTGATCGATTTTGGGGGTTGGGAAGGATCAGGTGATGGTTTTGGGTGTGATTTGATTTTCGTCTAGAACATCAAAAATCCTTCAGGATGCTCCAAAATGACTCATCTATATCTATAATGATAGATCTTGATTAGGAGTATCTTTTTCTAGTACATGTCAAGTATCTATTTTGAAGTCTTGATCGATTTTAGGGGTTGGGAAGGATCAGGTGATGGTTTTGGGTGTGATTTGATTTTCGTCTAGAACATCAAAAATCCTTCAGGATGCTCCAAAATGACTCATCTATATCTATAATGATAGATCTTGATTAGGAGTATCTTTTTCTAGTACATGTCAAGTATCTATTTTGAAGTCTTGATCGATTTTGGGGGTTGGGAAGGATCAGGTGATGGTTTTGGGTGTGATTTGATTTTCGTCTAGAACATCAAAAATCCTTCAGGATGCTCCAAAATGACTCATCTATATCTATAATGATAGATCTTGATTAGGAGTATCTTTTTCTAGTACATGTCAAGTATCTATTTTGAAGTCTTGATCGATTTTGGGGGTTGGGAAGGATCAGGTGATGGTTTTGGGTGTGATTTGATTTTCGTCTAGAACATCAAAAATCCTTCAGGATGCTCCAAAATGACTCATCTATATCTATAATGATAGATCTTGATTAGGAGTATCTTTTTCTAGTACATGTCAAGTATCTATTTTGAAGTCTTGATCGATTTTGGGGGTTGGGAAGGATCAGGTGATGGTTTTGGGTGTGATTTGATTTTCGTCTAGAACATCAAAAATCCTTCAGGATGCTCCAAAATGACTCATCTATATCTATAATGATAGATCTTGATTAGGAGTATCTTTTTCTAGTACATGTCAAGTATCTATTTTGTAGTCTTGATCGATTTTAGGGGTTGGGAAGGATCAGGTGATGGTTTTGGGTGTGATTTGATTTTCGTCTAGAACATCAAAAATCCTTCAGGATGCTCCAAAATGACTCATCTATATCTATAATGATAGATCTTGATTAGGAGTATCTTTTTCTAGTACATGTCAAGTATCTATTTTGAAGTCTTGATCGATTTTGGGGGTTGGGAAGGATCAGGTGATGGTTTTGGGTGTGATTTGATTTTCGTCTAGAACATCAAAAATCCTTCAGGATGCTCCAAAATGACTCATCTATATCTATAATGATAGATCTTGATTAGGGGTATCTTTTTCTAGTACATGTCAAGTATCTGTTTTGAAGTCTTGATCGATTTTGGGGGTTGGGAAGGATCAGGTGATGGTTTTGGGTGTGATTTGATTTTCGTCTAGAACATCAAAAATCCTTCAGGATGCTCCAAAATGACTCATCTATATCTATAATGATAGATCTTGATTAGGAGTATCTTTTTCTAGTACATGTCAAGTATCTATTTTGAAGTCTTGATCGATTTTGGGGGTTGGGAAGGATCAGGTGATGGTTTTGGGTGTGATTTGATTTTCGTCTAGAACATCAAAAATCCTTCAGGATGCTCCAAAATGACTCATCTATATCTATAATGATAGATCTTGATTAGGAGTATCTTTTTCTAGTACATGTCAAGTATCTATTTTGAAGTCTTGATCGATTTTGGGGGTTGGGAAGGATCAGGTGATGGTTTTGGGTGTGATTTGATTTTCGTCTAGAACATCAAAAATCCTTCAGGATGCTCCAAAATGACTTATCTATATCTATAATGATAGATCTTAATTAGGAGTATCTTTTTCTAGTGAATGTCAAGTATCTATTTTGAAGTCTTGATCGATTTTGGGGGTTGGGAAGGATCAGGTGATGGTTTTGGGTGTGATTTGATTTTCGTCTAGAACATCAAAAATCCTTCAGGATGCTCCAAAATGACTCATCTATATCTATAATGATAGATCTTGATTAGGAGTATCTTTTTCTAGTACATGTCAAGTATCTATTTTGAAGTCTTGATCGATTTTGGGGGTTGGGAAGGATCAGGTGATGGTTTTTGGGTGTGATTTGATTTTCGTCTAGAACATCAAAAATCCTTCAGGATGCTCCAAAATGACTCATCTATATCTATAATGATAGATCTTGATTAGGAGTATCTTTTTCTAGTACATGTCAAGTATCTATTTTGAAGTCTTGATCGATTTTGGGGGTTGGGAAGGATCAGGTGATGGTTTTGGGGTGTGATTTGATTTTCGTCTAGAACATCAAAAATCCTTCAGGATGCTCCAAAATGACTCATCTATATCTATAATGATAGATCTTGATTAGGAGTATCTTTTTCTAGTACATGTCAAGTATCTATTTTGAAGTCTTGATCGATTTTGGGGGTTGGGAAGGATCAGGTGATGGTTTTGGGTGTGATTTGATTTTCGTCTAGAACATCAAAAATCCTTCAGGATGCTCCAAAATGACTCATCTATATCTATAATGATAGATCTTGATTAGGAGTATCTTTTTCTAGTACATGTCAAGTATCTATTTTGAAGTCTTGATCGATTTTGGGGGTTGGGAAGGATCAGGTGATGGTTTTGGGTGTGATTTGATTTTCGTCTAGAACATCAAAAATCCTTCAGGATGCTCCAAAATGACTCATCTATATCTATAATGATAGATCTTGATTAGGAGTATCTTTTTCTAGTACATGTGAAGTATCTATTTTGAAGTCTTGATCGATTTTGGGGGTTGGGAAGGATCAGGTGATGGTTTTGGGTGTGATTTGATTTTCCTAGAACATCAAAAATCCTTCAGGATGCTCCAAAATGACTCATCTATATCTATAATGATAGATCTTGATTAGGAGTATCTTTTTCTAGTACATGTCAAGTATCTATTTTGAAGTCTTGATCGATTTTGGGGGTTGGGAAGGATCAGGTGATGGTTTTGGGTGTGATTTGATTTTCGTCTAGAACATCAAAAATCCTTCAGGATGCTCCAAAATGACTCATCTATATCTATAATGATAGATCTTAATTAGGAGTATCTTTTTCTAGTACATGTCAAGTATCTATTTTGAAGTCTTGATCGATTTTGGGGGTTGGGAAGGATCAGGTGATGGTTTTGGGTGTGATTTGATTTTCGTCTAGAACATCAAAAATCCTTCAGGATGCTCCAAAATGACTCATCTATATCTATAATGATAGATCTTGATTAGGAGTATCTTTTTCTAGTACATGTCAAGTATCTATTTTGAAGTCTTGATCGATTTTGGGGGTTGGGAAGGATCAGGTGATAGTTTTGGGTGTGATTTGATTTTCGTCTAGAACATCAAAAATCCTTCAGGATGCTCCAAAATGACTCATCTATATCTATAATGATAGATCTTGATTAGGAGTATCTTTTTCTAGTACATGTCAAGTATCTATTTTGAAGTCTTGATCGATTTTGGGGGTTGGGAAGGATCAGGTGATGGTTTTGGGTGTGATTTGATTTTCGTCTAGAACATCAAAAATCCTTCAGGATGCTCCAAAATGACTCATCTATATCTATAATGATAGATCTTGATTAGGAGTATCTTTTTCTAGTACATGTCAAGTATCTATTTTGAAGTCTTGATCGATTTTGGGGGTTGGGAAGGATCAGGTGATGGTTTTGGGTGTGATTTGATTTTCGTCTAGAACATCAAAAATCCTTCAGGATGCTCCAAAATGACTCCACTATATCTATAATGATAGATCTTGATTAGGAGTATCTTTTTCTAGTACATGTCAAGTATCTATTTTGAAGTCTTGATCGATTTTGGGGGTTGGGAAGGATCAGGTGATGGTTTTGGGTGTGATTTGATTTTCGTCTAGAACATCAAAAATCCTTCAGGATGCTCCAAAATGACTCATCTATATCTATAATGATAGAACTTAATTAGGAGTATCTTTTTCTAGTACATGTCAAGTATCTATTTTGAAGTCTTGATCGATTTTGGGGGTTGGGAAGGATCAGGTGATGGTTTTGGGTGTGATTTGATTTTCGTCTAGAACATCAAAAATCCTTCAGGATGCTCCAAAATGACTCATCTATATCTATAATGATAGATCTTGATTAGGAGTATCTTTTTCTAGTACATGTCAAGTATCTATTTTGAAGTCTTGATCGATTTTGGGGGTTGGGAAGGATCAGGTGATGGTTTTGGGTGTGATTTGATTTTCGTCTAGAACATCAAAAATCCTTCAGGATGCTCCAAAATGACTCATCTATAACTATAATGATAGATCTTGATTAGGAGTATCTTTTTCTAGTACATGTCAAGTATCTATTTTGAAGTCTTGATCGATTTTGGGGGTTGGGAAGGATCAGGTGATGGTTTTGGGTGTGATTTGATTTTCGTCTAGAACATCAAAAATCCTTCAGGATGCTCCAAAATGACTCATCTATATCTATAATGATAGATCTTGATTAGGAGTATCTTTTTCTAGTACATGTCAAGTATCTATTTTGAAGTCTTGATCGATTTTGGGGGTTGGGAAGGATCAGGTGATGGTTTTGGGTGTGATTTGATTTTCGTCTAGAACATCAAAAATCCTTCAGGATGCTCCAAAATGACTCATCTATATCTATAATGATAGATCTTGATTAGGAGTATCTTTTTCTAGTACATGTCAAGTATCTATTTTGAAGTCTTGATCGATTTTGGGGGTTGGGAAGGATCAGGTGATGGTTTTGGGTGTGATTTGATTTTCGTCTAGAACATCAAAAATCCTTCAGGATGCTCCAAAATGACTCATCTATATCTATAATGATAGATCTTGATTAGGAGTATCTTTTTCTAGTAAATGTCAAGTATCTATTTTGAAGTCTTGATCGATTTTGGGGGTTGGGAAGGATCAGGTGATGGTTTTGGGTGTGATTTGATTTTCGTCTAGAACATCAAAAATCCTTCAGGATGCTCCAAAATGACTCATCTATATCTATAATGATAGATCTTGATTAGGAGTATCTTTTTCTAGTACATGTCAAGTATCTATTTTGAAGTCTTGATCGATTTTGGGGGTTGGGAAGGATCAGGTGATGGTTTTGGGTGTGATGTGATTTTCGTCTAGAACATCAAAAATCCTTCAGGATGCTCCAAAATGACTCATCTATAACTATAATGATAGATCTTGATTAGGAGTATCTTTTTCTAGTACATGTCAAGTATCTATTTTGAAGTCTTGATCGATTTTGGGGGTTGGGAAGGATCAGGTGATGGTTTTGGGTGTGATTTGATTTTCGTCTAGAACATCAAAAATCCTTCAGGATGCTCCAAAATGACTCATCTATATCTATAATGATAGATCTTGATTAGGAGTATCTTTTTCTAGTACATGTCAAGTATCTATTTTGAAGTCTTGATCGATTTTGGGGGTTGGGAAGGATCAGGTGATGGTTTTGGGTGTGATTTGATTTTCGTCTAGAACATCAAAAATCCTTCAGGATGCTCCAAAATGACTCATCTATATCTATAATGATAGATCTTGATTAGGAGTATCTTTTTCTAGTACATGTCAAGTATCTATTTTGAAGTCTTGATCGATTTTGGGGGTTGGGAAGGATCAGGTGATGGTTTTGGGTGTGATGTGATTTTCGTCTAGAACATCAAAAATCCTTCAGGATGCTCCAAAATGACTCATCTATAACTATAATGATAGATCTTGATTAGGAGTATCTTTTTCTAGTACATGTCAAGTATCTATTTTGAAGTCTTGATCGATTTTGGGGGTTGGGAAGGATCAGGTGATGGTTTTGGGTGTGATTTGATTTTCGTCTAGAACATCAAAAATCCTTCAGGATGCTCCAAAATGACTCATCTATATCTATAATGATAGATCTTGATTAGGAGTATCTTTTTCTAGTACATGTCAAGTATCTATTTTGAAGTCTTGATCGATTTTGGGGGTTGGGAAGGATCAGGTGATGGTTTTGGGTGTGATTTGATTTTCGTCTAGAACATCAAAAATCCTTCAGGATGCTCCAAAATGACTCATCTATATCTATAATGATAGATCTTGATTAGGAGTATCTTTTTCTAGTACATGTCAAGTATCTATTTTGAAGTCTTGATCGATTTTGGGGGTTGGGAAGGATCAGGTGATGGTTTTGGGTGTGATTTGATTTTCGTCTAGAACATCAAAAATCCTTCAGGATGCTCCAAAATGACTCATCTATATCGATAATGATAGATCTTGATTAGGAGTATCTTTTTCTAGTACATGTCAAGTATCTATTTTGAAGTCTTGATCGATTTTGGGGGTTGGGAAGGATCAGGTGATGGTTTTGGGTGTGATTTGATTTTCGTCTAGAACATCAAAAATCCTTCAGGATGCTCCAAAATGACTCATCTATATCTATAATGATAGATCTTGATTAGGAGTATCTTTTTCTAGTACATGTCAAGTATCTATTTTGAAGTCTTGATCGATTTTGGGGGTTGGGAAGGATCAGGTGATGGTTTTGGGTGTGATTTGATTTTCGTCTAGAACATCAAAAATCCTTCAGGATGCTCCAAAATGACTCATCTATATCTATAATGATAGATCTTGATTAGGAGTATCTTTTTCTAGTACATGTCAAGTATCTATTTTGAAGTCTTGATCGATTTTCGGGGTTGGGAAGGATCAGGTGATGGTTTTGGGTGTGATTTGATTTTCGTCTAGAACATCAAAAATCCTTTAGGATGCTCCAAAATGACTCATCTATATCTATAATGATAGATCTTGATTAGGAGTATCTTTTTCTAGTACATGTCAAGTATCTATTTTGAAGTCTTGATCGATTTTGGGGGTTGGGAAGGATCAGGTGATGGTTTTGGGTGTGATTTGATTTTCGTCTAGAACATCAAAAATCCTTCAGGATGCTCCAAAATGACTCATCTATATCTATAATGATAGATCTTGATTAGGAGTATCTTTTTCTAGTACATGTCAAGTATCTATTTTGAAGTCTTGATCGATTTTGGGGGTTGGGAAGGATCAGGTGATGGTTTTGGGTGTGATTTGATTTTCGTCTAGAACATCAAAAATCCTTCAGGATGCTCCAAAATGACTCATCTATATCTATAATGATAGATCTTGATTAGAAGTATCTTTTTCTAGCACATGTCAAGTATCTATTTTGAAGTCTTGATCGATTTTGGGGGTTGGGAAGGATCAGGTGATGGTTTTGGGTGTGATTTGATTTTCGTCTAGAACATCAAAAATCCTTCAGGATGCTCCAAAATGACTCATCTATATCTATAATGATAGATCTTGATTAGGAGTATCTTATTCTAGTACATGTCAAGTATCTATTTTGAAGTCTTGATCGATTTTGGGGGTTGGGAAGGATCAGGTGATGGTTTTGGGTGTGATTTGATTTTCGTCTAGAACATCAAAAATCCTTCAGGATGCTCCAAAATGACTCATCTATATCTATAATGATAGATCTTGATTAGGAGTATCTTTTTCTAGTACATGTCAAGTATCTATTTTGAAGTCTTGATCGATTTTGGGGGTTGGGAAGGATCAGGTGATGGTTTTGGGTGTGATTTGATTTTCGTCTAGAACATCAAAAATCCTTCAGGATGCTCCAAAATGACTCATCTATATCTATAATGATAGATCTTGATTAGGAGTATCTTTTTCTAGTACATGTCAAGTATCTTTTTTGAAGTCTTGATCGATTTTGGGGGTTGGGAAGGATCAGGTGATGGTTTTGGGTGTGATTTGATTTTCGTCTAGAACATCAAAAATCCTTCAGGATGCTCCAAAATGACTCATCTATATCTATAATGATAGATCTTGATTAGGAGTATCTTTTTCTAGTACATGTCAAGTATCTATTTTGAAGTCTTGATCGATTTTGGGGGTTGGGAAGGATCAGGTGATGGTTTTGGGTGTGATTTGATTTTCGTCTAGAACATCAAAAATCCTTCAGGATGCTCCAAAATGACTCATCTATATCTATAATGATAGATCTTGATTAGGAGTATCTTTTTCTAGTACATGTCAAGTATCTATTTTGAAGTCTTGATCGATTTTGGGGGTTGGGAAGGATCAGGTGATGGTTTTGGGTGTGATTTGATTTTCGTCTAGAACATCAAAAATCCTTTAGGATGCTCCAAAATGACTCATCTATATCTATAATGATAGATCTTGATTAGGAGTATCTTTTTCTAGTACATGTCAAGTATCTATTTTGAAGTCTTGATCGATTTTGGGGGTTGGGAAGGATCAGGTGATGGTTTTGGGTGTGATTTGATTTTCGTCTAGAACATCAAAAATCCTTCAGGATGCTCCAAAATGACTCATCTATATCTATAATGATAGATCTTGATTAGGAGTATCTTTTTCTAGTACATGTCAAGTATCTATTTTGAAGTCTTGATCGATTTTGGGGGTTGGGAAGGATCAGGTGATGGTTTTGGGTGTGATTTGATTTTCGTCTAGAACATCAAAAATCCTTCAGGATGCTCCAAAATGACTCATCTATATCTATAATGATAGATCTTGATTAGAAGTATCTTTTTCTAGCACATGTCAAGTATCTATTTTGAAGTCTTGATCGATTTTGGGGGTTGGGAAGGATCAGGTGATGGTTTTGGGTGTGATTTGATTTTCGTCTAGAACATCAAAAATCCTTCAGGATGCTCCAAAATGACTCATCTATATCTATAATGATAGATCTTGATTAGGAGTATCTTATTCTAGTACATGTCAAGTATCTATTTTGAAGTCTTGATCGATTTTGGGGGTTGGGAAGGATCAGGTGATGGTTTTGGGTGTGATTTGATTTTCGTCTAGAACATCAAAAATCCTTCAGGATGCTCCAAAATGACTCATCTATATCTATAATGATAGATCTTGATTAGGAGTATCTTTTTCTAGTACATGTCAAGTATCTATTTTGAAGTCTTGATCGATTTTGGGGGTTGGGAAGGATCAGGTGGTGGTTTTGGGTGTGATTTGATTTTCGTCTAGAACATCAAAAATCCTTCAGGATGCTCCAAAATGACTCATCTATATCTATAATGATAGATCTTGATTAGGAGTATCTTTTTCTAGTACATGTCAAGTATCTTTTTTGAAGTCTTGATCGATTTTGGGGGTTGGGAAGGATCAGGTGATGGTTTTGGGTGTGATTTGATTTTCGTCTAGAACATCAAAAATCCTTCAGGATGCTCCAAAATGACTCATCTATATCTATAATGATAGATCTTGATTAGGAGTATCTTTTTCTAGTACATGTCAAGTATCTATTTTGAAGTCTTGATCGATTTTGGGGGTTGGGAAGGATCAGGTGATGGTTTTGGGTGTGATTTGATTTTCGTCTAGAACATCAAAAATCCTTCAGGATGCTCCAAAATGACTCATCTATATCTATAATGATAGATCTTGATTAGGAGTATCTTTTTCTAGTACATGTCAAGTATCTATTTTGAAGTCTTGATCGATTTTGGGGGTTGGGAAGGATCAGGTGATGGTTTTGGGTGTGATTTGATTTTCGTCTAGAACATCAAAAATCCTTCAGGATGCTCCAAAATGACTCATCTATATCTATAATGATAGATCTTGATTAGGAGTATCTTTTTCTAGTACATGTCAAGTATCTATTTTGAAGTCTTGATCGATTTTGGGGGTTGGGAAGGATCAGGTGATGGTTTTGGGTGTGATTTGATTTTCGTCTAGAACATCAAAAATCCTTCAGGATGCTCCAAAATGACTCATCTATATCTATAATGATAGATCTTGATTAGGAGTATCTTTTTCTAGTACATGTCAAGTATCTATTTTGAAGTCTTGATCGATTTTGGGGGTTGGGAAGGATCAGGTGATGGTTTTGGGTGTGATTTGATTTTCGTCTAGAACATCAAAAATCCTTCAGGATGCTCCAAAATGACTCATCTATATCTATAATGATAGATCTTGATTAGGAGTATCTTTTTCTAGTACATGTCAAGTATCTATTTTGAAGTCTTGATCGATTTTGGGGGTTGGGAAGGATCAGGTGATGGTTTTGGGTGTGATTTGATTTTCGTCTAGAACATCAAAAATCCTTCAGGATGCTCCAAAATGACTCATCTATATCTATAATGATAGATCTTGATTAGGAGTATCTTTTTCTAGTACATGTCAAGTATCTATTTTGAAGTCTTGATCGATTTTGGGGGTTGGGAAGGATCAGGTGATGGTTTTGGGTGTGATTTGATTTTCGTCTAGAACATCAAAAATCCTTCAGGATGCTCCAAAATGACTCATCTATATCTATAATGATAGATCTTGATTAGGAGTATCTTTTTCTAGTACATGTCAAGTATCTATTTTGAAGTCTTGATCGATTTTGGGGGTTGGGAAGGATCAGGTGATGGTTTTGGGTGTGATTTGATTTTCGTCTAGAACATCAAAAATCCTTCAGGATGCTCCAAAATGACTCATCTATATCTATAATGATAGATCTTGATTAGGAGTATCTTTTTCTAGTACATGTCAAGTATCTATTTTGAAGTCTTGATCGATTTTGGGGGTTGGGAAGGATCAGGTGATGGTTTTGGGTGTGATTTGATTTTCGTCTAGAACATCAAAAATCCTTCAGGATGCTCCAAAATGACTCATCTATATCTATAATGATAGATCTTGATTAGGAGTATCTTTTTCTAGTACATGTCAAGTATCTATTTTGAAGTCTTGATCGATTTTGGGGGTTGGGAAGGATCAGGTGATGGTTTTGGGTGTGATTTGATTTTCGTCTAGAACATCAAAAATCCTTCAGGATGCTCCAAAATGACTCATCTATATCTATAATGATAGATCTTGATTAGGAGTATCTTTTTCTAGTACATGTCAAGTATCTATTTTGAAGTCTTGATCGATTTTGGGGGTTGGGAAGGATCAGGTGATGGTTTTGGGTGTGATTTGATTTTCGTCTAGAACATCAAAAATCCTTCAGGATGCTCCAAAATGACTCATCTATATCTATAATGATAGATCTTGATTAGGAGTATCTTTTTCTAGTACATGTCAAGTATCTATTTTGAAGTCTTGATCGATTTTGGGGGTTGGGAAGGATCAGGTGATGGTTTTGGGTGTGATTTGATTTTCGTCTAGAACATCAAAAATCCTTCAGGATGCTCCAAAATGACTCATCTATATCTATAATGATAGATCTTGATTAGGAGTATCTTTTTCTAGTACATGTCAAGTATCTATTTTGAAGTCTTGATCGATTTTGGGGGTTGGGAAGGATCAGGTGATGGTTTTGGGTGTGATTTGATTTTCGTCTAGAACATCAAAAATCCTTCAGGATGCTCCAAAATGACTCATCTATATCTATAATGATAGATCTTGATTAGGAGTATCTTTTTCTAGTACATGTCAAGTATCTATTTTGAAGTCTTGATCGATTTTGGGGGTTGGGAAGGATCAGGTGATGGTTTTGGGTGTGATTTGATTTTCGTCTAGAACATCAAAAATCCTTCAGGATGCTCCAAAATGACTCATCTACATCTATAATGATAGATCTTGATTAGGAGTATCTTTTTCTAGTACATGTCAAGTATCTATTTTGAAGTCTTGATCGATTTTGGGGGTTGGGAAGGATCAGGTGATGGTTTTGGGTGTGATTTGATTTTCGTCTAGAACATCAAAAATCCTTCAGGATGCTCCAAAATGACTCATCTATATCTATAATGATAGATCTTGATTAGGAGTATCTTTTTCTAGTACATGTCAAGTATCTATTTTGAAGTCTTGATCGATTTTGGGGGTTGGGAAGGATCAGGTGATGGTTTTGGGTGTGATTTGATTTTCGTCTAGAACATCAAAAATCCTTCAGGATGCTCCAAAATGACTCATCTATATCTATAATGATAGATCTTGATTAGGAGTATCTTTTTCTACTACATGTCAAGTATCTATTTTGAAGTCTTGATCGATTTTGGGGGTTGGGAAGGATCAGGTGATGGTTTTGGGTGTGATTTGATTTTCGTCTAGAACATCAAAAATCCTTCAGGATGCTCCAAAATGACTCATCTATATATATAATGATAGATCTTGATTAGGAGTATCCTTTTCTAGTACATGTCAAGTATCTATTTTGAAGTCTTGATCGATTTTGGGGGTTGGGAAGGATCAGGTGATGGTTTTGGGTGTGATTTGATTTTCGTCTAGAACATCAAAAATCCTTCAGGATGCTCCAAAATGACTCATCTATATCTATAATGATAGATCTTGATTAGGAGTATCTTTTTCTAGTACATGTCAAGTATCTATTTTGAAGTCTTGATCGATTTTGGGGGTTGGGAAGGATCAGGTGATGGTTTTGGGTGTGATTTGATTTTCGTCTAGAACATCAAAAATCCTTCAGGATGCTCCAAAATGACTCATCTATATCTATAATGATAGATCTTGATTAGGAGTATCTTTTTCTAGTACATGTCAAGTATCTATTTTGAAGTCTTGATCGATTTTGGGGGTTGGGAAGGATCAGGTGATGGTTTTGGGTGTGATTTGATTTTCGTCTAGAACATCAAAAATCCTTCAGGATGCTCCAAAATGACTCATCTATATCTATAATGATAGATCTTGATTAGGAGTATCTTTTTCTAGTACATGTCAAGTATCTATTTTGAAGTCTTGATCGATTTTGGGGGTTGGGAAGGATCAGGTGATGGTTTTGGGTGTGATTTGATTTTCGTCTAGAACATCAAAAATCCTTCAGGATGCTCCAAAATGACTCATCTATATCTATAATGATAGATCTTGATTAGGAGTATCTTTTTCTAGTACATGTCAAGTATCTATTTTGAAGTCTTGATCGATTTTGGGGGTTGGGAAGGATCAGGTGATGGTTTTGGGTGTGATTTGATTTTCGTCTAGAACATCAAAAATCCTTCAGGATGCTCCAAAATGACTCATCTATATCTATAATGATAGATCTTGATTAGGAGTATCTTTTTCTAGTACATGTCAAGTATCTATTTTGAAGTCTTGATCGATTTTGGGGGTTGGGAAGGATCAGGTGATGGTTTGGGTGTGATTTGATTTTCGTCTAGAACATCAAAAATCCTTCAGGATGCTCCAAAATGACTCATCTATATCTATAATGATAGATCTTGATTAGGAGTATCTTTTTCTAGTACATGTCAAGTATCTATTTTGAAGTCTTGATCGATTTTGGGGGTTGGGAAGGATCAGATGATGGTTTTGGGTGTGATTTGATTTTCGTCTAGAACATCAAAAATCCTTCAGGATGCTCCAAAATGACTCATCTATATCTATAATGATAGATCTTGATTAGGAGTATCTTTTTCTAGTACATGTCAAGTATCTATTTTGAAGTCTTGATCGATTTTGGGGGTTGGGAAGGATCAGGTGATGGTTTTGGGTGTGATTTGATTTTCGTCTAGAACATCAAAAATCCTTCAGGATGCTTCAAAATGACTCATCTATATCTATAATGATAGATCTTGATTAGGAGTATCTTTTTCTAGTACATGTCAAGTATCTATTTTGAAGTCTTGATCGATTTTGGGGGTTGGGAAGGATCAGGTGATGGTTTTGGGTGTGATTTGATTTTCGTCTAGAACATCAAAAATCCTTCAGGATGCTCCAAAATGACTCATCTATATCTATAATGATAGATCTTGATTAGGAGTATCTTTTTCTAGTACATGTCAAGTATCTATTTTGAAGTCTTGATCGATTTTGGGGGTTGGGAAGGATCAGGTGATGGTTTTGGGTGTGATTTGATTTTCGTCTAGAACATCAAAAATCCTTCAGGATGCTCCAAAATGACTCATCTATATCTATAATGATAGATCTTGATTAGGAGTATCTTTTACATGTCAAGTATCTATTTTGTACATGTCAAGTATCTATTTTGAAGTCTTGATCGATTTTGGGGGTTGGGAAGGATCAGGTGATGGTTTTGGGTGTGATTTGATTTTCGTCTAGAACATCAAAAATCCTTCAGGATGCTCCAAAATGACTCATCTATATCTATAATGATAGATCTTGATTAGGAGTATCTTTTTCTAGTACATGTCAAGTATCTATTTTGAAGTCTTGATCGATTTTGGGGGTTGGGAAGGATCAGGTGATGGTTTTGGGTGTGATTTGATTTTCGTCTAGAACATCAAAAATCCTTCAGGATGCTCCAAAATGACTCATCTATATCTATAATGATAGATCTTGATTAGGAGTATCTTTTTCTAGTACATGTCAAGTATCTATTTTGAAGTCTTGATCGATTTTGGGGGTTGGGAAGGATCAGGTGATGGTTTTGGGTGTGATTTGATTTTCGTCTAGAACATCAAAAATCCTTCAGGATGCTCCAAAATGACTCATCTATATCTATAATGATAGATCTTGATTAGGAGTATCTTTTTCTAGTACATGTCAAGTATCTATTTTGAAGTCTTGATCGATTTTGGGGGTTGGGAAGGATCAGGTGATGGTTTTGGGTGTGATTTGATTTTCATCTAGAACATCAAAAATCCTTCAGGATGCTCCAAAATGACTCATCTATATCTATAATGATAGATCTTGATTAGGAGTATCTTTTTCTAGTACATGTCAAGTATCTATTTTGAAGTCTTGATCGATTTTGGGGGTTGGGAAGGATCAGGTGATGGTTTTGGGTGTGATTTGATTTTCGTCTAGAACATCAAAAATCCTTCAGGATGCTCCAAAATGACTCATCTATACCTATAATGATAGATCTTGATTAGGAGTATCTTTTTCTAGTACATGTCAAGTATCTATTTTGAAGTCTTGATCGATTTTGGGGGTTGGGAAGGATCAGGTGGTGGTTTTGGGTGTGATTTGATTTTCGTCTAGAACATCAAAAATCCTTCAGGATGCTCCAAAATGACTCATCTATATCTATAATGATAGATCTTGATTAGGAGTATCTTTTTCTAGTACATGTCAAGTATCTATTTTGAAGTCTTGATCGATTTTGGGGGTTGGGAAGGATCAGGTGATGGTTTTGGGTGTGATTTGATTTTCGTCTAGAACATCAAAAATCCTTCAGGATGCTCCAAAATGACTCATCTATATCTATAATGATAGATCTTGATTAGGAGTATCTTTTTCTAGTACATGTCAAGTATCTATTTTGAAGTCTTGATCGATTTTGGGGGTTGGGAAGGATCAGGTGATGGTTTTGGGTGTGATTTGATTTTCGTCTAGAACATCAAAAATCCTTCAGGATGCTCCAAAATGACTCATCTATATCTATAATGATAGATCTTGATTAGGAGTATCTTTTTCTAGTACATGTCAAGTATCTATTTTGAAGTCTTGATCGATTTTGGGGGTTGGGAAGGATCATTTGATGGTTTTGGGTGTGATTTGATTTTCGTCTAGAACATCAAAAATCCTTCAGGATGCTCCAAAATGACTCATCTGTATCTATAATAATAGATCTTGATTAGGAGTATCTTTTTCTAGTACATGTCAAGTATCTATTTTGAAGTCTTGATCGATTTTGGGGGTTGGGAAGGATCAGGTGATGGTTTTGGGTGTGATTTGATTTTCGTCTAGAACATCAAAAATCCTTCAGGATGCTCCAAAATGACTCATCTATATCTATAATGATAGATCTTGATTAGGAGTATCTTTTTCTAGTACATGTCAAGTATCTATTTTGAAGTCTTGATCGATTTTGGGGGTTGGGAAGGATCAGGTGATGGTTTTGGGTGTGATTTGATTTTCGTCTAGAACATCAAAAATCCTTCAGGATGCTCCAAAATGACTCATCTATATCTATAATGATAGATCTTGATTAGGAGTATCTTTTTCTAGTACATGTCAAGTATCTATTTTGAAGTCTTGATCGATTTTGGGGGTTGGGAAGGATCAGGTGATGGTTTTGGGTGTGATTTGATTTTCGTCTAGAACATCAAAAATCCTTCAGGATGCTCCAAAATGACTCATCTATATCTATAATGATAGATCTTGATTAGGAGTATCTTTTTCTAGTACATGTCAAGTATCTATTTTGAAGTCTTGATCGATTTTGGGGGTTGGGAAGGATCAGGTGATGGTTTTGGGTGTGATTTGATTTTCGTCTAGAACATCAAAAATCCTTCAGGATGCTCCAAAATGACTCATCTATATCTATAATGATAGATCTTGATTAGGAGTATCTTTTTCTAGCACATGTCAAGTATCTATTTTGAAGTCTTGATCGATTTTGGGGGTTGGGAAGGATCAGGTGATGGTTTTGGGTGTGATTTGATTTTCGTCTAGAACATCAAAAATCCTTCAGAATGCTCCAAAATGACTCATCTATATCTATAATGATAGATCTTGATTAGGAGTATCTTTTTCTAGTACATGTCAAGTATCTATTTTGAAGTCTTGATCGATTTTGGGGGTTGGGAAGGATCAGGTGATGGTTTTGGGTGTGATTTGATTTTCGTCTAGAACATCAAAAATCCTTCAGGATGCTCCAAAATGACTCATCTATATCTATAATGATAGATCTTGATTAGGAGTATCTTTTTCTAGTACATGTCAAGTATCTATTTTGAAGTCTTGATCGATTTTGGGGGTTGGGAAGGATCAGGTGATGGTTTTTGGGTGTGATTTGATTTTCGTCTAGAACATCAAAAATCCTTCAGGATGCTCCAAAATGACTCATCTATATCTATAATGATAGATCTTGATTAGGAGTATCTTTTTCTAGTACATGTCAAGTATCTATTTGAAGTCTTGATCGATTTTGGGGAAGGATCAGGTGATGGTTTTGGGTGTGATTTGATTTTCGTCTAGAACATCAAAAATCCTTCAGGATGCTCCAAAATGACTCATCTATATCTATAATGATAGATCTTGATTAGGAGTATCTTTTTCTAGTACATGTCAAGTATCTATTTTGAAGTCTTGATCGATTTTGGGGGTTGGGAAGGATCAGGTGATGGTTTTGGGTGTGATTTGATTTTCGTCTAGAACATCAAAAATCCTTCAGGATGCTCCAAAATGACTGATCTATATCTATAATGATAGATCTTGATTAGGAGTATCTTTTTCTAGTACATGTCAAGTATCTATTTTGAAGTCTTGATCGATTTTGGGGGTTGGGAAGGATCAGGTGATGGTTTTGGGTGTGATTTGATTTTCGTCTAGAACATCAAAAATCCTTCAGGATGCTCCAAAATGACTCATCTATATCTATAATGATAGATCTTGATTAGGAGTATCTTTTTCTAGTACATGTCAAGTATCTATTTTGAAGTCTTGATCGATTTTGGGGGTTGGGAAGGATCATGTGATGGTTTTGGGTGTGATTTGATTTTCGTCTAGAACATCAAAAATCCTTCAGGATGCTCCAAAATGACTCATCTATATCTATAATGATAGATCTTGATTAGGAGTATCTTTTTCTAGTACATGTCAAGTATCTATTTTGAAGTCTTGATCGATTTTGGGGGTTGGGAAGGATCAGGTGATGGTTTTGGGTGTGATTTGATTTTCGTCTAGAACATCAAAAATCCTTCAGGATGCTCCAAAATGACTCATCTATATCTATAATGATAGATCTTGATTAGGAGTATCTTTTTCTAGTACATGTCAAGTATCTATTTTGAAGTCTTGATCGATTTTGGGGGTTGGGAAGGATCAGGTGATGGTTTTGGGTGTGATTTGATTTTCGTCTAGAACATCAAAAATCCTTCAGGATGCTCCAAAATGACTCATCTATATCTATAATGATAGATCTTGATTAGGAGTATCTTTTTCTAGTACATGTCAAGTATCTATTTTGAAGTCTTGATCGATTTTGGGGGTTGGGAATGATCAGGTGATGGTTTTGGGTGTGATTTGATTTTCGTCTAGAACATCAAAAATCCTTCAGGATGCTCCAAAATGACTCATCTATATCTATAATGATAGATCTTGATTAGGAGTATCTTTTTCTAGTACATGTCAAGTATCTATTTTGAAGTCTTGATCGATTTTGGGGGTTGGGAAGGATCAGGTGATGGTTTTGGGTGTGATTTGATTTTCGTCTAGAACATCAAAAAATCCTTCAGGATGCTCCAAAATGACTCATCTATATCTATAATGATAGATCTTGATTAGGAGTATCTTTTTCTAGTACATGTCAAGTATCTATTTTGAAGTCTTGATCGATTTTGGGGGTTGGGAAGGATCAGGTGATGGTTTTGGGTGTGATTTGATTTTCGTCTAGAACATCAAAAATCCTTCAGGATGCTCCAAAATGACTCATCTATATCTATAATGATAGATCTTGATTAGGAGTATCTTTTTCTAGTACATGTCAAGTATCTATTTTGAAGTCTTGATCGATTTTGGGGGTTGGGAAGGATCAGGTGATGGTTTTGGGTGTGATTTGATTTTCGTCTAGAACATCAAAAATCCTTCAGGATGCTCCAAAATGACTCATCTATATCTATAATGATAGATCTTGATTAGGAGTATCTTTTTCTAGTACATGTCAAGTATCTATTTTGAAGTCTTGATCGATTTTGGGGGTTGGGAAGGATCAGGTGATGGTTTTGGGTGTGATTTGATTTTCGTCTAGAACATCAAAAATCCTTCAGGATGCTCCAAAATGACTCATCTATATCTATAATGATAGATCTTGATTAGGAGTATCTTTTTCTAGTACATGTCAAGTATCTATTTTGAAGTCTTGATCGATTTTGGGGGTTGGGAAGGATCAGGTGATGGTTTTGGGTGTGATTTGATTTTCGTCTAGAACATCAAAAATCCTTCAGGATGCTCCAAAATGACTCATCTATATCTATAATGATAGATCTTGATTAGGAGTATCTTTTTCTAGTACATGTCAAGTATCTATTTTGAAGTCTTGATCGATTTTGGGGGTTGGGAAGGATCAGGTGATGGTTTTGGGTGTGATTTGATTTTCGTCTAGAACATCAAAAATCCTTCAGGATGCTCCAAAATGACTCATCTATATCTATAATGATAGATCTTGATTAGGAGTATCTTTTTCTAGTACATGTCAAGTATCTATTTTGAAGTCTTGATCGATTTTGGGGGTTGGGAAGGATCAGGTGATGGTTTTGGGTGTGATTTGATTTTCGTCTAGAACATCAAAAATCCTTCAGGATGCTCCAAAATGACTCATCTATATCTATAATGATAGATCTTGATTAGGAGTATCTTTTTCTAGTACATGTCAAGTATCTATTTTGAAGTCTTGATCGATTTTGGGGGTTGGGAAGGATCAGGTGATGGTTTTGGGTGTGATTTGATTTTCGTCTAGAACATCAAAAATCCTTCAGGATGCTCCAAAATGACTCATCTATATCTATAATGATAGATCTTGATTAGGAGTATCTTTTTCTAGTACATGTCAAGTATCTATTTTGAAGTCTTGATCGATTTTGGGGGTTGGGAAGGATCAGGTGATGGTTTTGGGTGTGATTTGATTTTCGTCTAGAACATCAAAAATCCTTCAGGATGCTCCAAAATGACTCATCTATATCTATAATGATAGATCTTGATTAGGAGTATCTTTTTCTAGTACATGTCAAGTATCTATTTTGAAGTCTTGATCGATTTTGGGGGTTGGGAAGGATCAGGTGATGGTTTTGGGTGTGATTTGATTTTCGTCTAGAACATCAAAAATCCTTCAGGATGCTCCAAAATGACTCATCTATATCTATAATGATAGATCTTGATTAGGAGTATCTTTTTCTAGTACATGTCAAGTATCTATTTTGAAGTCTTGATCGATTTTGGGGGTTGGGAAGGATCAGGTGATGGTTTTGGGTGTGATTTGATTTTCGTCTAGAACATCAAAAATCCTTCAGGATGCTCCAAAATGACTCATCTATATCTATAATGATAGATCTTGATTAGGAGTATCTTTTTCTAGTACATGTCAAGTATCTATTTTGAAGTCTTGATCGATTTTGGGGGTTGGGAAGGATCAGGTGATGGTTTTGGGTGTGATTTGATTTTCGTCTAGAACATCAAAAATCCTTCAGGATGCTCCAAAATGACTCATCTCTATCTATAATGATAGATCTTGATTAGGAGTATCTTTTTCTAGTACATGTCAAGTATCTATTTTGAAGTCTTGATCGATTTTGGGGGTTGGGAAGGATCAGGTGATGGTTTTGGGTGTGATTTGATTTTCGTCTAGAACATCAAAAATCCTTCAGGATGCTCCAAAATGACTCATCTATATCTATAATGATAGATCTTGATTAGGAGTATCTTTTTCTAGTACATGTCAAGTATCTTTTTTGAAGTCTTGATCGATTTGGGGGTTGGGAAGGATCAGGTGATGGTTTTGGGTGTGATTTGATTTTCGTCTAGAACATCAAAAATCCTTCAGGATGCTCCAAAATGACTCATCTATATCTATAATGATAGATCTTGATTAGGAGTATCTTTTTCTAGTACATGTCAAGTATCTATTTTGAAGTCTTGATCGATTTTGGGGGTTGAGAAGGATCAGGTGATGGTTTTGGGTGTGATTTGATTTTCGTCTAGAACATCAAAAATCCTTCAGGATGCTCCAAAATGACTCATCTATATCTATAATGATAGATCTTGATTAGGAGTATCTTTTTCTAGTACATGTCAAGTATCTATTTTGAAGTCTTGATCGATTTTGGGGGTTGGGAAGGATCAGGTGATGGTTTTGGGTGTGATTTGATTTTCGTCTAGAACATCAAAAATCCTTCAGGATGCTCCAAAATGACTCATCTATATCTATAATGATAGATCTTGATTAGGAGTATCTTTTTCTAGTACATGTCAAGTATCTATTTTGAAGTCTTGATCGATTTTGGGGGTTGGGAAGGATCAGGTGATGGTTTGGGTGTGATTTGATTTTCGTCTAGAACATCAAAAATCCTTCAGGATGCTCCAAAATGACTCATCTATATCTATAATGATAGATCTTGATTAGGAGTATCTTTTTCTAGTACATGTCAAGTATCTATTTTGAAGTCTTGATCGATTTTGGGGGTTGGGAAGGATCAGGTGATGGTTTTGGGTGTGATTTGATTTTCGTCTAGAACATCAAAAATCCTTCAGGATGCTCCAAAATGACTCATCTATATCTATAATGATAGATCTTGATTAGGAGTATCTTTTTCTAGTACATGTCAAGTATCTATTTTGAAGTCTTGATCGATTTTGGGGGTTGGGAAGGATCAGGTGATGGTTTTGGGTGTGATTTGATTTTCGTCTAGAACATCAAAAATCCTTCAGGATGCTCCAAAATGACTCATCTATATCTATAATGATAGATCTTGATTAGGAGTATCTTTTTCTAGTACATGTCAAGTATCTATTTTGAAGTCTTGATCGATTTTGGGGGTTGGGAAGGATCAGGTGATGGTTTTGGGTGTGATTTGATTTTCGTCTAGAACATCAAAAATCCTTCAGGATGCTCCAAAATGACTCATCTATATCTATAATGATAGATCTTGATTAGGAGTATCTTTTTCTAGTACATGTCAAGTATCTATTTTGAAGTCTTGATCGATTTTGGGGGTTGGGAAGGATCAGGTGATGGTTTTGGGTGTGATTTGATTTTCGTCTAGAACATCAAAAATCCTTCAGGATGCTCCAAAATGACTCATCTATATCTATAATGATAGATCTTGATTAGGAGTTTCTATTTTAGTACATGTCAAGTATCTATTTTGAAGTCTTGATCGATTTTGGGGGTTGGGAAGGATCAGGTGATGGTTTTGGGTGTGATTTGATTTTCGTCTAGAACATCAAAAATCCTTCAGGATGCTCCAAAATGACTCATCTATATCTATAATGATAGATCTTGATTAGGAGTATCTTTTTCTAGTACATGTCAAGTATCTATTTTGAAGTCTTGATCGATTTTGGGGGTTGAGAAGGATCAGGTGATGGTTTTGGGTGTGATTTGATTTTCGTCTAGAACATCAAAAATCCTTCAGGATGCTCCAAAATGACTCATCTATATCTATAATGATAGATCTTGATTAGGAGTATCTTTTTCTAGTACATGTCAAGTATCTATTTTGAAGTCTTGATCGATTTTGGGGTTGGGAAGGATCAGGTGATTGTTTTGGGTGTGATTTGATTTTCGTCTAGAACATCAAAAATCCTTCAGGATGCTCCAAAATGACTCATCTATATCTATAATGATAGATCTTGATTAGGAGTATCTTTTTCTAGTACATGTCAAGTATCTATTTTGAAGTCTTGATCGATTTTGGGGGTTGGGAAGGATCAGGTAATGGTTTGGGTGTGATTTGATTTTCGTCTAGAACATCAAAAATCCTTCAGGATGCTCCAAAATGACTCATCTATATCTATAATGATAGATCTTGATTAGGAGTATCTTTTTCTAGTACATGTCAAGTATCTATTTTGAAGTCTTGATCGATTTTGGGGGTTGGGAAGGATCAGGTGATGGTTTTGGGTGTGATTTGATTTTCGTCTAGAACATCAAAAATCCTTCAGGATGCTCCAAAATGACTCATCTATATCTATAATGATAGATCTTGATTAGGAGTATCTTTTTCTAGTACATGTCAAGTATCTATTTTGAAGTCTTGATCGATTTTGGGGGTTGGGAAGGATCAGGTGATGGTTTTGGGTGTGATTTGATTTTCGTCTAGAACATCAAAAATCCTTCAGGATGCTCCAAAATGACTCATCTATATCTATAATGATAGATCTTGATTAGGAGTATCTTTTTCTAGTACATGTCAAGTATCTATTTTGAAGTCTTGATCGATTTTGGGGGTTGGGAAGGATCAGGTGATGGTTTTGGGTGTGATTTGATTTTCGTCTAGAACATCAAAAATCCTTCAGGATGCTCCAAAATGACTCATCTATATCTATAATGATAGATCTTGATTAGGAGTATCTTTTTCTAGTACATGTCAAGTATCTATTTTGAAGTCTTGATCGATTTTGGGGGTTGGGAAGGATCAGGTGATGGTTTTGGGTGTGATTTGATTTTCGTCTAGAACATCAAAAATCCTTCAGGATGCTCCAAAATGACTCATCTATATCTATAATGATAGATCTTGATTAGGAGTATCTTTTTTAGTACATGTCAAGTATCTATTTTGAAGTCTTGATCGATTTTGGGGGTTGGGAAGGATCAGGTGATGGTTTTGGGTGTGATTTGATTTTCGTCTAGAACATCAAAAATCCTTCAGGATGCTCCAAAATGACTCATCTATATCTATAATGATAGATCTTGATTAGGAGTATCTTTTTCTAGTACATGTCAAGTATCTATTTTGAAGTCTTGATCGATTTTGGGGGTTGGGAAGGATCAGGTGATGGTTTTGGGTGTGATTTGATTTTCGTCTAGAACATCAAAAATCCTTCAGGATGCTCCAAAATGACTCATCTATATCTATAATGATAGATCTTGATTAGGAGTATCTTTTTCTAGTACATGTCAAGTATCTATTTTGAAGTCTTGATCGATTTTGGGGGTTGAGAAGGATCAGGTGATGGTTTTGGGTGTGATTTGATTTTCGTCTAGAACATCAAAAATCCTTCAGGATGCTCCAAAATGACTCATCTATATCTATAATGATAGATCTTGATTAGGAGTATCTTTTTCTAGTACATGTCAAGTATCTATTTTGAAGTCTTGATCGATTTTGGGGGTTGGAAGGATCAGGTGATTGATTGTTTTGGGTGTGATTTGATTTTCGTCTAGAACATCAAAAATCCTTCAGGATGCTCCAAAATGACTCATCTATATCTATAATGATAGATCTTGATTAGGAGTATCTTTTTCTAGTACATGTCAAGTATCTATTTTGAAGTCTTGATCGATTTTGGGGGTTGGGAAGGATCAGGTGATGGTTTGGGTGTGATTTGATTTTCGTCTAGAACATCAAAAATCCTTCAGGATGCTCCAAAATGACTCATCTATATCTATAATGATAGATCTTGATTAGGAGTATCTTTTTCTAGTACATGTCAAGTATCTATTTTGAAGTCTTGATCGATTTTGGGGGTTGGGAAGGATCAGGTGATGGTTTTGGGTGTGATTTGATTTTCGTCTAGAACATCAAAAATCCTTCAGGATGCTCCAAAATGACTCATCTATATCTATAATGATAGATCTTGATTAGGAGTATCTTTTTCTAGTACATGTCAAGTATCTATTTTGAAGTCTTGATCGATTTTGGGGGTTGGAAGGATCAGGTGATGGTTTTGGGTGTGATTTGATTTTCGTCTAGAACATCAAAAATCCTTCAGGATGCTCCAAAATGACTCATCTATATCTATAATGATAGATCTTGATTAGGAGTATCTTTTTCTAGTACATGTCAAGTATCTATTTTGAAGTCTTGATCGATTTTGGGGGTTGGGAAGGATCAGGTGATGGTTTTGGGTGTGATTTGATTTTCGTCTAGAACATCAAAAATCCTTCAGGATGCTCCAAAATGACTCATCTATATCTATAATGATAGATCTTGATTAGGAGTATCTTTTTCTAGTACATGTCAAGTATCTATTTTGAAGTCTTGATCGATTTTGGGGGTTGGGAAGGATCAGGTGATGGTTTTGGGTGTGATTTTGATTTTCGTCTAGAACATCAAAAATCCTTCAGGATGCTCCAAAATGACTCATCTATATCTATAATGATAGATCTTGATTAGGAGTATCTTTTTTAGTACATGTCAAGTATCTATTTTGAAGTCTTGATCGATTTTGGGGGTTGGGAAGGATCAGGTGATGGTTTTGGGTGTGATTTGATTTTCGTCTAGAACATCAAAAATCCTTCAGGATGCTCCAAAATGACTCATCTATATCTATAATGATAGATCTTGATTAGGAGTATCTTTTTCTAGTACATGTCAAGTATCTATTTTGAAGTCTTGATCGATTTTGGGGGTTGGGAAGGATCAGGTGATGGTTTTGGGTGTGATTTGATTTTCGTCTAGAACATCAAAAATCCTTCAGGATGCTCCAAAATGACTCATCTATATCTATAATGATAGATCTTGATTAGGAGTATCTTTTTCTAGTACATGTCAAGTATCTATTTTGAAGTCTTGATCGATTTTGGGGGTTGGGAAGGATCAGGTGATGGTTTTGGGTGTGATTTGATTTTCGTCTAGAACATCAAAAATCCTTCAGGATGCTCCAAAATG
>NW_026605874.1:0-1000 GCF_945859685.1 Eupeodes corollae
TAGGTATATCTATAAAATACCTTTCCACGGAAATATTTGAAATTATTCGCTTTATTTTAAGTGAATGAGTACCTACTTTACATTTTATAGTAAATGAAATGAACAGTTTTTCTTGTTTTACATAAATCCATATTAAAATATCTAGGGCGGATATAAAGCAAACGAATTTACATCGGCCTCATTTAAGCAAAAAGGATGAAACTAAAATTTGATTACCGGAGGATTTATCGCCCTTTGAAATAATAATTTACATCAATGATGTTCTGAATTATTGACAAAAAAATACGTAATATGACGAAGTGGTGTGTGAAATTTTCATTTTCATAAACGTGTGGAGCGGAAAATTTAAAAAAAAATAAAAATATTGATTAATTTAAATTCTTTTTTATCAAGGACACAACATTTAAATTAAGTATCTAAAATTTGTTTCCATGACAAAAATATACAAAAAAATAAAATAAAGCACCACCTTATTTTCCTTATAGACCTCATTAGATCCTCACTTGCGGCCCAATCCAGCTTAATTTTAACAATAAACCATCAGAAAACATTAAGGTACAAAAAAGCCATACAAAATTAAATAAAAGGTGGGTGGTTTAAGGGGGGCGTAGCTTATATTGTGATGGCAAACGCATTCAGGCTTAAGCATATTTTTGATGATTTCGTTTTTATCCTTATATTTGCTGTGTCATTTAAGCTACAAATAATAAAAAAACAAAACAAAATACTGAGAACTGATGGAAATCCATGTCATTAAAATTTGTTTTCTCACGGATTCATTTAAAAATAAAAGAACAACAAAATAAAAAAAAATATATAAATGTAAATAAAATGTAAGGAAACGACTGACGATACGACGTTGACGACAAAACAAACCGGATGACATACTGATTGATGATATTGCGTGGGTAATATTTTTATTATGAAAAATAAAAATGAAATTATAAAAAAAGGTTCACCCTATATGTTTGTTGAATTTAAATGAGAAAGAAAAATATTT
>NW_026605875.1:0-3000 GCF_945859685.1 Eupeodes corollae
ACTAAAACGAAGTAAACTACTAATTTTCTGTGATTTGAGGAATGGAACATCACACAAACAATAATGATAAATATTGTAGAATTAATAGATATTAGAGATGTTCAAATGGTAGACATGTGCATTCAAGAGGCCATAAGCCTCCACAGGTTTTTCTCAAAACCCACCCCTGTCTATCAAAGCCTAATCTCACCTCCCGTGGTGAACATCGGGTGCCTAGTACCATCAACTGGAGATCGGGTTCTAACCCCAGTGGAAAGTCGTTTGGGAAAGCAAACGCGAGAGGCGGGAGAGGTGTTTCCGCTAAGGCACCTATAATTTCATCCAGACGACAGCGGAGGAATTCCCAAGATGGAATCAACGGCGGCATCTACAGGCCCATTTAGGTTGAACTTCTTAGTGAACACCTTATAGGGCTACTACGAAATATTCGAAGATCAGGCCTGTAAACAACGGTTATACCGGCTTGCCTCTTGGAGGGTCAAGGACTTGGTACTTCAGGTTGATGGTGGGGCCTCACAGTGACTTCCTGACCACATGGAATGTTAGGTGCCTTCATAGACCAAGTGCAGCTGAAGAATTAGCGGAGAGCCTAGGCTGTTATAAATCAGACATCACCGCCATCCAAGAAATGCGATAGGATGTACCGGGTAAAAAGAGGATGAAAAACTGCAATAGAAACTGCAAGAAAAAACCAACTTGTAAGCATCTTTGTTCATTGAGCCAGACTTAAGCAACAAGTCTTCAGTCCATGACCATCCGCATCAAGGCAAAATTCAGCATAAATAGCCTAATATGCGCAAACGCCCCCACAGAAGAAAAGTAAGACAACACCAAAGATCTGTCTTCGAGCTCTTATACAAAACATATTAGCAGTGTCTTAGCTGCAATATTAAAACTGTCAAGGGTGAATTTAATGCCATTCTACGAAGGGAAGACATATTTGGTGAGATAATCGGGAAAACAGCCTGCATGACAACACTTCCCACAACGGATTCAGGCTCATCGATTTTGCGGCGGAGCGAAACGTAATGGTAGCCAGTATGCATTTTGCACACCTCAACATTCACATAGAAACTTATAGTTCTCCAGATCAATCTACCGTCAACCAGATTGACAATATTGCGATCGATGCTATAGACAAGCTTCCAGCATCATGTATGTCCGAACTTACAGATGAGCTATTATCAACTCGGACCACTATCTCGTTGTAGCCAAGGTAATATTTTGGTTTCCAAACCCAAGGCAAAACAGGGAGATGCTGGGTAAAGATACAAGTTCCAACGGCTCTAATCGCAAGAGATTGCCAAATCCTTCTCCGACCGAGTTACAAGTAACCCATTTCGACGTTCTCTGTCGACACTACAATGCATCGAGGACTAGTGGGAACATTGTCAAGATGTAATCAGAGAAGCCGCCTCTGACGTTCTGGTTTCAAGGCCGCATATGACAGTATCTATAGGGACGAGCTGTAAAGAGCCATGTTAAGTTTTGACCATGGAGAATTCACGCTTCTTTATAAAGGTTGAAAACAACTTAACAGAACTTTTCGATGTCAAAAAAGTTTTTAGACTAGGTGATGCGCGTCATGCGATTTTTTGAAAGAATAGTGCGGAACTCCCACGTCAACACTAAAGTCAGTGTATTTTAAAAGTCTGTCCAATTAATAGCATATGCTGATTACATTGTTATTGTCCGAAGAACTTAGCGTGATGGCAATGGAGCTTCTGTGAGCATTGAGGCAGAGGCGACAAAAATTTAAGGGTCAATGAAGAAGAAGAAGAAATGACTTACAACACCGACGTCTTGGTCAAAAAGTCACCATCGACAGACATAACTTTAAGGTAGTCAATGACTTAGTCTACCTAGGCTCCGCAATAAATGGAGAAAACAACACCAGCGCTGAGATCAGACGAAGAATGACTTTTGCTAACCGCTGTTTCTTTGGGCTAAGAAAGCAATTGAAAAGCAAAGCCCTCTCTTGAGGGATAAAACAAGTTTCGATATACAAGAGCCTCTTAATACCCGTCCTGCTATACGGTGGACTATGACAAAAGCGAATGAAAGCACCTTGGGTCGTTTCGAGAAAAGTTCTTCGTGTGATCTACGGTCCCGTATGCATCGAAGGGGAGTGGAGGAGAAAAAAAAAACGTTCAGCGAAGTACGCCATAAAGGTAAAAGTGCAACGACTAATATTGCTGAGTAAAGTAGAGCGCATTGAAACCAATGCTCTGGCGCGAAAAATCTTCAAATCCACACCAGGACAGCGCAGTAGAGGAAGACCGCGGATCAGGTGACGCGCACAAGTGGAAAGTGACCTCATCCAACTTGGAGCGTGAAACTAGAGACATATATGTAGCTAATGACCGAGCTAGATGGAGAAGTTTGTTGGGTGAGTCCCAAGTTCACACAGGACTGTAGCGTTACCTTAAGTTTGTACCTAAAAGATTTGAGAATTATGTATGAGATCACCAGTGGACCTATTGCTACGAAAGCCGTATTGCCAGTCATTAAGAATTATCCGTTCCACAAGATATTTTTTAAACTTAAAATTAATCATCGTTTCCATGACCTTATAAAGAAGGGGCGTTACTGCTATCGGTCGATAATTTTCGGGAGAAGAAGATTTTTTGGGATTGGCTCAGCAAATGCAGTAGAATAGGATAGATGGAAAAGCTTACGCAGTGGTTTTGCTATCGTGGTGTCTCTTCTTAATAATAATAATGTGGAGATTTTTGAGAACTCTCACCACAGTTCGAAGAATATTCGTCCCATCGAATTATTCACGCGTTCAAGAACTGGGGAAGCCATGACACTATCTGGTAAGGTGGAATTTTCGGCGAACTGCATTGCAAATTAGTAAGTTTTATCAAAAGACCTAACTTAAGGAGTATCATTGACAACATGCGTGGGAACCGAGGAAAAGGAAGAATTTATCATGTTTTTTACGATAGACTAACAATTCTTACTGCCTGTGGACATTGCAGTATTGATTGTGTATTT
>NW_026605876.1:0-21604 GCF_945859685.1 Eupeodes corollae
AAAACTATTTCAGTAAAAGGATGTACATATGTACACAAGTAAAGCCCCCAAGTTAAAAAATATCTCAAAACCTTGCATATTCATTCTGAGCATGTCTATACTCTTAGCCAAACCTGATATCTAACACTCTATCAAAACTGGTAAAACAATTTCTAACCAATTTTTTAAATTAAGCGAAATTCTTGTTTGGTAATGTTTTAAAATGTCTAGTTTACAAATTCGAATCTGTATCAATTAACGAATTCAAGGCTTTTTAAAAATGATATCTAATAAAGCTGGGAGACATATGAACTTTTAAATCCATTCTTTTTTAATAATTTTGAAAATTTTCAACTAACTGCGAGTATAAAAGTTCTTTTAAAATAGTTTCAAATTTCAGTTAAATCCAACAAAAGATGTGAATGAGAATACAACGATAGGAGAAGACACGTACAAATTGACTCTCACAACCGAAATCTAAGGAACATAATGCTAAAAGTCACCATTTTTATTGAAAAAAATATTGATGGTATTAATGCGAACTTCATAATCATAAAAGGAAAAGTGAAAAATAAAATTGACATCTTCTTGTGGACGGAAAGATTTAATTTGTGTTCTAATTTCTTAGAAATAATGTTAACCCGCTTATCGTAAGTTGTATAAGGTCAACGAACTCTAAATTTAGTTTTATTAATATCTCTAATTATATCAGGAAAAGTTTCAAAAGTATAAAGTATTGATTTTTGACGATTTTTAGCTTAAAACCATTACAGATATGGAGGGAATGTAGTGCACCGTTCTCATCAAATAAATAATAACAAATAATATGGCATTTCTTACTTCCCATAGGAAGTTATAGCAGTCGGTCCCATTTGCCAAATTGGAAACTTTGACATTTCTCGACGTTTCAAGTCCCTAGAATCGAAATAAATTTTTTTTATAGAGATGTCTGTGCGTGCGTGTGTACGTTCGTCCACGTTCGCGTAGTTTTTTCGTCGTCCATATCTCAAGAACTAAAAGAAATATCGACTTTCAATAATTTTGATAATAATACAGAAGGAACTTTCAAAAAAATTGCGTGGGTGGTTTTTTTACCATATCAATTTCAAGTAAATAGCAAGCAAAGATTGCGTTTTAAGTACTTATGTAAGATTCAAAAACATACCTGTTAAATAAGTTTGTCTTCAAAGATATAAATGCCATTTGACTTGTCAAAAAAAAAAACGAGCGATTCATCCCAAGACACAACTCCTAGGACAACTCATCCCGAAAATGAAAAATACTTGTAAGCATACTTTACAAAAACAATTGTTTGTGTATTCAACTTGTTCGTTCAAAGCTTTTTCCTTTGGATAGCTTTATTTTAATTTCATATTAGAAGAACTAGGATACAAAATAAATAATCTGAAGATAAGAAAGAGACAGGATATGTATGTTTAAATTGTAAAGCGATAGCCTATTGGTTGTGTAGTTAAAACTAATAAAGAATAGTTCATTGGCGTGTCTAATTTGTTTTGCAGAGAGATATATAAAGACGTAGTACCCGTGGCATGATGGTTAGTGCGTTGGACTGTATCGTATCCAAGAAGCGGCTCCTTTCTGGACCTTTTGCTGTACGACACCAGACTCACAGTTACAGACAAAGTGGGTAATAACCCGCGAAACTGCTTACAGACAGTCGAGTACGACAGTGATCACTGCGGACTGGCTGCTGTAAAGCAGATTCCGAACGAACGCGTGGAGTTGGAGGAATACGTTCCAACGCATTCTTACAATTACAGTAAGATGCGGTGGCCTCGTTTCACCAATGCCCTAGCGAGAGAACTTCGTTCGAGTGACATAGCCCCACCAAACAACAGAAACCTGACAAATACAGAAATTGACCAACACTTACAACAGATGGACGAAACAATAAAACGAACGATGGAACGGACAATCCCAAAGTACAAAGAACGGGACCAAATGGACGCTTACAGAAACGCGACAATTGACGCACTGCGAAAGCACAAGAGTGGCTTACTGACAAGACTCAAAAATTTGTACAGACGACTTACAGACCCACACGACTTGGAGGTTAGGACACTGAAGTCGTCAATAAAAAATGTAAATCTGTTGATTAAGGAGAACTACAGGCTATCAATTAACAAGTACTGGGACCGCAAGATCCGGTCAGTTAATTCGAGCGACCCTAGTATGTTCCCTTAAATCAACAAGATATTCAGAAAAAAGAACGACAATGACCTTTTGAGTCTGAAACTCCAAAGAACCGAAGAAAACAGAGACGTACTCATGACAGCGCAAATAGATCCAGAAGAAGCCATCTTTGACGATGACTTTTATATAATTGAAGATCCGATGGAAAAAGCGGAGGCGGTGGGAGCTGCTTTCCAGCAAGGGTACAAGGTGAATGTTAGCATTCGCCCCAACCACGACCTGGAAAACAGAGCCCTACTTAATCACTTTTACCTTCGAAATGATATGACACAATGGCGATCTGAGAACCGCGGTTTCATGCGGTTCAATGACGATTCCTTGGCAAATGCCATAATCGCCGAGCAAACGGGACCAAGTCCCTTGTTAGTGACGAAGGTTGAGCTTCAGCTCATCTTCAATTCAATAAAAAATGAAAAGTCAGCAGGTGTCGATGGTATATCCAATGTTGTACTAAGACATTTACCGACGGAAGCAATTGACATTTACACCACACTCTTCAATAGTGCACTGAATAATGCATATTATCCAGCGCATTGGAAGACCGCTGTGGTTCATCCTCTCCCGAAAAAGGGAAAGGACAACTCCAACCCGTCAAATCTTCGGTTGATAAGTCTTCTTCCGAACATCAGCAAAGTTTTCGAAAAGATCATTAATAGGGCTCTGACTAAGTGGGCTGCGGACAACAAAATAATTCCGGATAATCAGTTTGGGTTCAAGGCGGGTCATGACACAATTCATGCTGCGTCTAAACTCGTTTCTGATATCCAATGGAATAAATCAAAACAACAATGCACAGGTGCTGTTCTGGTTGATTTAGAAAAGGCCTTTGACACCGTATGGTTAGAGGGTCTTTACCTAAAACTGAGCAGGCTTGGCATAAGCAAGCCATTGTTGTATATACGTTATGATAAGCTTAACGGTAGAAAGTTTGTTGTCAAAAGTGGCAATGTAACTTCTACCACAAAAAATCAAATGGGGTGGCGCAACAGTCCGTTGTGAACCAGGGCCTAGTGACTTACAACTTTCAACCATTCCTGTGTGCGAGTAATGTTGTCAGGAATGGAGGGGACCTACAATTTTATGCCGAATCCGAACGGCTAGTTTGAGAAAGCACTTTTTCATGACAAGAATTACTCTTGAAGGAATTGTCAGTTCCTCGCAAGAGGCAGTACCCGCGAAAATTAATTTTTTAAATTAAGGTGGCGCAGGCAGGGATTGAACCCAAGACCCCTTGCATGACAGTCCAACGCACTAACCATCATGCCACGGGTACTGCAACTTCTACCACAACATTCTCAATTAAAAATGGTCTTCAACAGGGAGTGGTGAATTCGCCGATTCTCTTCAGCATTTACACCAGCGATCTGGCAATTGCGTACGCCGACGATTTAATTGCGTACAGAAACGGCCCGAAAGGTTGAGGTTATTAGAATTCTCTTGCAGCGTGATTTCGACAAGATTCAGCGATATTGCGACGACTGGAAACTGAAAATAAATGTCCAGAAGTCGGAGACAATTCTGTTCCGGACTCCGTTGGCTGGGGCCACGAGGGATACGTGCAAGAATTGGCGCAAGATGGTCATCGTTGATATTCACGGGCAGCCATTAGCGAGCAAAAGTGTAGTGAAGTACCTCGGTATCTGGTTAGATCAGTATTTATATTTCGACAGACATATAAATGCTGCTCTGACCAGGGCCAGAGGAGCCTTCGCTCTGACGAAACGGCTAATTTTTAGCAGTCGGCTTGACCCCAGAGTGAAGGTAATTTGCTACATGGCCCTCATACGGCCAATGATCTTTTATGGTTGTCCTGTGTGGTTCAACGTTGCCCCTTCCCAGATGGAGAAGTTTCGGGTGTTCGAACGGCAGTGTTTACGAAGCTGTACCGGCTTATATCGAACAGCCGAGTCTTCTTATGTGCATTACTTTTCCAACGAGGTCCTGTACAACGGGGCTCGAATCAACAGAATTGACAATTTCGTGATAAAACTCGTTCGAGGTCACGTTGCAAGAGCTATGTCTTCGACCAACAATTTAATTTTCGGGGCGTTCTATCCGAACGACGAGATTTTGAAAGTGCACGCTTGAGCGGCTTCATTCCACCAGAGGCATTCCTCTTTTTAGATAGATGCGGTCTGATACAGGATAGATTGGCAGTTCCGTTAATCTACCACGCCAGCCGAAGAACCGTGGATAGGCAACTCCCGTACAGTCGGGACGTCATGGCACAAGGCGGAGCGGAGCTCCTTCGGTTCAGTAGGGCTGTGTACGAACGGGACCGAACTGATAGGGTGAAGCAGGAGAACCAGTTTTGGTGGCTTCAATCGGCACTTGATATTGGGTAGTCGGGATGGGGTTTTAAGCCTTGGCCGGCTTACATACTTGTTTTATAGTTTTAGGGTTTAGTTTTAAGTAGAATAGGCATGGTTGCACGAAAAAAAAATTAAAAAAAAAAAACAAAAAACAAAAAATAAAAAAAAAAAAAACATTAAAAAACATTAAAAAAATAAATAAAAAAAAAAAAAGACAACGAAATATGAAAAACAAAAAATGTTAGATAGTTAGATTTGCTGCTGTTTTTCTAGTTTTAAGTAGTTTATAGGTAGAATAGGTAGTTTAAGTTAGTTTTTAAGTTTTATTTAAGGACCTTATTTTAAGTAGTTTTTAAGTAAAAATAAATAAAAAAGGTTATTGATATTAGTTTTACTAATATAGTAAGATATAGATCTTAGGGCCGAAAGGCATTAGTAGTTAGTGGCATAGTTTAACTTAGAGTGTCCGTATGGGACCATTAAGTTAGTTGTAAGTTATGGATAATTAGGCTAGTTTTATGAATTTTTGTCTAGCTTTAAGATAGGTTTAAGAATGAATTAATAAAAATGAATTTAAAAAAAAATAAAAAAAAAAGTGCGTTGGACTGTCATGCCAGAGGTCTTGGGTTCGATCCCTACCTATGCCATCTAAAGTATTTTCACGGGTACTGCCTCTTGCGAGGAATTGACAAATTCCAAACAAGAGTAACTCTTGTCATGAAAAAGTGCTTTCTCAAATTAGCCGTTCGGATTCGGCATATAAACTGTAGGTCCCCTCCATTCCTGACAACATAACTCGCACACAGGAATTGTTGAGATTTGTAAGTCACTAGGCTCTTGTTCTCAACGGAATGTTGCTCCTCCCAATTTATTTATATTAGATATATAAAGACATTTTTATGATGATAATGAAGGAATGTTATTGGAAGGTAGAAGGTACTTACTACAATCCAATCATATTAATTCTTTCCAACAACTTTCAGCAAAACATGGAGTTGTTACGTTTAGTTTATTTCTTCGTTAAAGTTAAAAAAAAACAAGCATATGAACAGGTACAAGACATTGCTATTCATGTGTTGTTTACAGTCAGGCTCTTATGCGTTTTAGATTTTAGTTATGAAGTGACACGTAAGCAGTAGTTGTTAAGGTTGTACGTAACTCCTACAGGTATAATATGTATTGAATGAGTAATTTTAATAAAAAAATACATATACTCTTTCTGGACCATTTCTTAAACTTGTACTAAGTATTTATTCTTTTATATAGGCGAAGGCAAGTAAAATATGTGCGAATCAACCTTCTTCTTTAGGAATAATATTTTAAAATCATATAACAAAGGTACCAAGATAATACTTCTTGATAGGCACTTGAAAATAGATTGTTGATTAAATATATCATATTCGTTATTCCGATACAGTGGCGCTACACGGAAGCCACCGTTGGTATTAACAATAACTATTGTTATAAAAATATATAAATATGTACCAAATGCATTAATTTGGATAAAAGTTAGGAATGTAATTACAATTTTTCAAAAGAATGAGCTCTTTCAGGGTCATGCATATTTAAAATAATAAAAAAAGACTATTTTAAGATTCAAAATTTTACCTGAAAAAATAATTTGACTTCAAAACTTTAAATTCCATTTGATAAATCAAGAAATTCTTGATTTTTAAAATTAAATTTTTTTAAAATCGTTAGAGCGTTTTTATTTTTTAAATTAACTTTTAATATATAAATTTTTTCAATTTTGTTCTAAAAATATTTTTGGTACGCAGTTGTTTAGTGATTGTAAATACCCGCTCAACATAGGAATTTCGTAAAAAAATATTCAACCGTTTTTGAGATATAAAATTTTGAAAAAAAAATCAAAAAATAAAAAAATGCACTTTCGATAGTCAAATATTGTTAAAAATTATTGAATATTTCATAAGTTGCTGAGAAAATTTAAAAGCAAAACAACGGTTCTATGTGCAGTACCTTTCCTGGGCAATACAAAAATATGTTGTTCTAATTAAAAGAAGCCAAGTTAAAAAATTAAATTTAAAAGAAAATTTAGAAAAAAAATCTATCGGTTTGTTTTTGAGAAATTTCGAAATACCATTTTTTGACCAAAAAAATTGTATGGGGGCACCTGGTAGTTTTGATCTAAAAATATAATGAATAAAACGCCTAACGCGAATCTGCTCAAAACCTTAACTTCCAAGTTTGAACTCAATCGACCCAATGGTTTAGGCTGTAAGAGTGTGGACAGACAGACAAAACAGACCGGACGGAATCGAGGGACCCACTTTTTTCGACTTGTCTACCATCGTAATACCATGTTTGGTTAAAATCTCGAGTTCGAAATTTTTTTACGAATGCAAAACTTGCAATATAGTTCCTATATGTCGCAAGTAAAAAAGAGGCTGGCATACGACCCACACTGATAACTTCCCATCCCGTCTGTCGATTTGTGTTGCACAAAAGTTTGTAGGTTTTCGTATTTTGTTAGAAAAGTTGTCAGTTGAATTATTCTTTAAAATTTGAAAATTACCAATATACTTTGCATATCATGAAATAGTTTTTTTTAACGAGATTTTCAGTCGAAAACCAATTTATTTATTTTAGTATTTCTTAGAAAAATATATTTTTTATATAAAAAAATACAAATTGGATGAATGAAATTAATTTGAAGTCAATATCTCTTCTTTGTGCACGAGATATCGAGAACCGAACATCAATATTTACCAAATTTGCGTACTTTTTTTGTATAATTTTTTATGAAAAAACGGACAAGTGGATTTTTATACAAAAATTACTAAATGTCGAAAACAATATTTTCTGAATGATAAAATAAGTTCAAAGCCAATATTTTTAATTATAGAAAAGCTATTTGAGTCAAAAGTAAATTTTTATTAAGTTTTTGTATTATTTCTTTTAAGTTTTTAGTTTCTGTAAAAAAACTGTAAATTTGATTTTTATCAAAATTTGAAGCCTCTCGAGTCAAAAATTAATTTTTACCAATTTTTGTTAAGGATATTTTTTTGTTAAAAAAACTTACAATTCAATTTTTCTCAAAATTTTACCAGATATTGAAAACATTATTTTTTGTTACACAAAATTGTTTTTGAGATAAAATCATTTTTTGTTCGTAAATTTTTCGAGGTGACAAATATATTTTTAACTTCCAATAGGAAGTCATTATAATGATCAAGGTCCCTAGAGTCGAAATAAAAGATTTTTAGAAAGATGTCCGTACGTCCGTACTTTCGCTACGTTTTTTTCGTCCTCCATAGCTTAAGAACCAGAAGAGATATCGACTCCAAATAAATTTTGTTATACAGATAATAAGGCAGAAAGGGCTCTCAAGAAAATTGCGTGGGTGTTTATTTTAATACAGCAGTTTGAAAAAAAGGTGAACATTTTGGTTAACCCTAAATATCTTACGAACCAAAAACGCTAGAGACTTGAATTAAATTTTATATAATATATTGGAATGTGATACCAAACAATTATATTTTTGAAAAAAATTAATATAACGTTTTTTTTTATAAATCAATAAAACTGAAAAAAAAATTTGTCACCTTTAAAATTTTACGACTGAAATATGTTTTCATCTCTTAAACAATTTTGTGCAACAGAAAAAATTGTTTTTGACATCTGATAAAATTTTGAGAAAAATCGAATTGACAGTTTTTTGTATAAAAAATAAAAACTTAAAAAAACATTACTCAAAAATGGTAAAAATTGAATATCGATTCAAATATCTTTTTAAAAACTTAAAATTTTGGCTTCAAACTTATTTTATCTCATAAGATAACATTTTTAAAAATGTTGAAAAAAACCGAATTGACAGTTTTTTTTACAAAAAATAAAAACCCAAAAAAATGTATAAAAGTTGGTAAAAATGTACTTTCGACTCAAATATCTTTTCAAAACTATGAGATAATAGCTTCTTACTAATTTTTTCTTATAAGAAATATTGTTTTTAACATTAAGACAAATTTTGAGAAAAATTGAATTGACAGTTTTCTTACAAAAAATAAAAATCTAAAAAAAAAAATGTATAAATGTTGGTAAAAATTGATTTTCGACTCAAATATCTCTTCAAAAATTTTAAATGTAGGCTTCAAACTTATTTTATCTTATAAGAAATATTGTTTTCAACATTTGGTATAGTCAAAGTTTGGAAGTAGTTAAGGAAGAGGAAAATTGAAATCTCCCGCTATAATCTTCCTTCCAAAAGATAATTCTTTGTAAATTCCACCATCACTCTGGCCTTTTTATGCTCTGATGTACAGTGTAGTAAAAGTGCAGTTTGCATTGAAAAAGGCAAGAGGCACTATTATGACCCTTATACTTCCAATATTCCGATACAGCACCAGGAGGACATTGAATATTTACGTGTTTGCCGTATATTGGAGCAAAACAGCAAGGCAAATTACTGAGAACTTTAAAATTGTACTCGATCTGCCAACAATCGTGAATGCTAGGTTAGGTTGGGTAAAATAAAATGGCATAAGGTGATCCCACATCTTTCATAAATGATGGTTGGTACCGTAAAATCCTCCATACGAAACATCCAAGAAAGCACTTGTTTGAGAACTCAATATTTAGATAAACAAAATATGATAAAGGTTGTATTCTTTAAAACCAAAAAGAATCGAGAACTTGGTTAAATCGGTTTCCTAAAGCTGTTTTTTTTTGTCAAATATGGTTCAAGACATTATTACTATTATGGATCTTGTTCCTTCATCTACTCAAAATTCTGGGCGTAAAAACCGTTTTCATCCCTTCTTAAAATGAGCTGGCAAACCCATCAACATCTTTCTCGATTATGGCTGTTCTTCTTCTATCAAATCCAAAAAAAGGAGTACTTTTTGAAAAAATCAATTTTAAGAGCAATTACGCCCAAAAGTATACAACAAGTGAGTCTGAAATCTAACCGACAATTTTAGTATTTCTCGACGACCCACGTCAAACGACAAAACAATAAGCCTATAAATGGTTATCGTTCTGTTATAGGCTCTCCATTAAAATATTCAGGACCATTTCAAATAACATTATAATAAAAATATTACTCTCACAATCACAACAATTAATTTGAATTTAAATTCAAAATTATAGAAATACACAGACTTCAAAATTTAATAACAAACTTTAAGTCAATAAGTTTTGCAATTTGTGTGACCTACAAAAAAAACTTTTATTGTGGTTGAAGAACGAGTCAGAACGAGTCAGAACAGTTTTTGTTTTTTAGTTTGATGTTGGTTTTGGTTCGAAATATCTTAGACAAGTTGTAAACCCACGGCTTGTTATTTTATTTGTATTTAGAAATAAATCCTTGTTAACCATGAACTTCCTTTACAAACTATATTTTCGAAAGTGAGTTACAGCGAACTCAAACTTTGTCAAGGCAAAATCATATTTTAAAATATAATTACAAATTGTTGTTGTTTTTGTTGTCGTTTTTTCATGAACATTTTAAACTATTAAATTGAACACGAAAGTAGTTGGAAACAAATTTTTATAACTTATTTAAGTATTGTGGAAAGTTTTAAATTATACCCTGGCGATGATTATTATTCGTATACCTACAGTTAGTCACTTGAATAAGAAGTTTATAAACTTATGGCAAATTAGGGTGAGAGAAGTTTGTTTAGAGTTTGTAGTGTAGTTAAATTGACACCTATACAACTTGTTGAAGGCAGAGTGCAGCATATTTAGGTAATCGTAAACTCTTTATTGCAGCCATTGGTGTAATTTTGGGAAGATAAATCGTTCATCAATTGATTGGTGGGTTAAAAAGCTTTTTAAATGATTTTAACTAGCTATTTCCCCAATCTCTTCAAGAAAAACATAGGTATACGTGATGTAGCCAAAATGCCGAAAGGTCTTGTTGTTTCCTAAGATGAAACAATAATATACGTCCAGTTCTTGATTGTAGCTCTTATCTCTACGCTGATGATCTAGTAACTTACTTAAGTCTCTTATACAGTATTCAAAGAAGAGTTTTGAATAATAAAAACATCATGAACTCAATTACCACATTCGTAAATCCTCGGAATGTTTCTTGCCTCACCCATTTTTACAGTTATTTTAACGATCCATACTATAGTGAATAGCTAGTTTTATTCCGGCTATTAAACAGTTCAACCGTATTACCCTCACTTCTAGGTATACCAGTTACCCCTTGAGCTCAATTTCAATCGTTCTGTGCAGTACAAGTAAGTAATATTAGTTCTTTACCGTACTATGCCAATGTAGAATGCCATTCCTTGTCAATATCTAAAAATTGGTGGCAAATTTTAAGAATTCAAAATCAATATTCCTTCTGGGCAGAATACGGATAAAATAATTAGTAGCAACACAAGTTTAAAAAACTTTGTCGGTTCTCCCATTGCTACAAAATTGTAAGAGGGATCCGTAGCAAAACAAAAAAGAGGCTGGGATGCGACCCACACTGATAACATCCCATCCCGTCTGTCGGTTTGTCTTACTTAAAAGTTTGAAAGTTTTCGTGTTGGGTTACAAAAAATTGTCAATGAATTATTCTTAAACATTTTAAAATTACCAACAATATTTTTCATAATATAAGGAAATTTTTTTGTTAGAGAATCAGTTAAGTAGATTTTTAGTAGAAAACAAATTTTTACCAATTTAAATTTTTAGAAATTGGATGAATGAAATTAATTTGAGAGATATCAAGAACCGCACATCAATTTTTACCAAATTTTGCGTACTATTTTTTTTTTATAAAAAAACGGACTGTTGGATGTTTATAAAAAAAAACTATTAAATATCGAAAACAATATTTTCTGTGAAATAAAAAAAGTTTTAAGGCAATATTTTTAAGTTTTAAAAAGCTATTTGAGTCGAAAGTAAATTTTTACCAATTTTTTGGTTATTTTTTGTAGAAAAACTGACAATTAGATTTTTGTCAACATTCTGAATGCTCACAACAATATTTTTTAAAAGATAAAAGTAGTTTAAAGCCAATATCTCAAGTTTTTGAAAAGATATTTGAGTCAAAATTAAATTGTTACCAACTTTGAGTAATAATTTTGTTTGATTTTTATTTTTTTATAAGAAAAACTGTGTATTTGATTTTTCTCAAAATTTTACCAGATGTAAAAATGTTTTTTTTTCGTTGCACAAAATTGGTTTAGAGATGAAATCGTTTTTTATTCGTTAAATTTTCGAGGTGACAAATTTTTTTGTCATTTTTGATTTGTAAAAGAAAAACCGTTAGTGGAATATTTTTCCCAAAAATATATTGGTTTAGTATCACGTTACAATATATAATTTAATATAAGTCTCTAGCGTCATTGGTTCTTGAGATATTTTGGGTTTACCAAAATGTTAACCTCTTTTTTAAACTGCTATGCTAATATAACCGCTAACGCAATTTTCTTGATAGGACTTTCTGTATATTTTTGTATTATTAGCTGCATAAGAACATTTATTCGAAGTCGATATCTCTATTGGTTCTTGAGCTATGCACAACGAAAAAAACGTCTAAAAGCGATCTTTCTAAAAATCAAAAAAACGTCACGAACTAACGGACGTACAACTTAGGTGCACACATACACGAACAGACATGAGACATCTTTCGACTCTAGAGATATTGAAACGTCGAAAAATGTCTACATTTGCTAGTCGAAAAATCTGACTCATTATAATTACTTCCTATGGGAAGGTAAATGGTCTTATCAGGAGTTCTTCAGGGTAGTCATTTAGGACCTGTACTCTTTATCTTAGCTATTGATGATGTAACCCTTTGTGTACGATACGTCGATACAGTAACATTTTAATCTATTCGGATGATATGAAAATCTTGAAATGTATGAAATCTATAAACCAAAGGTTACATTTTTAAGAGAAAATTAACAGTTTTGTTAGGGCTAAACCTTAATCCAGTTAATATTCAGACAATGACTTTCTCTAAAAATCTTACTTTTAGTTTGATTGATAATAAAATATCCCAGCACTCTATAAATTGCGTTCTTATTTTTTTAGATCTTTGAGTTTTTTTTTAATTTTATTTCGATTTCATGGTCAAACAGATTGACCTCATTGCGATCAACAGGATATCCGAACATTGTACCTCGTTGTAGCCAAGGTACATTTACGGATATCCCGATCCAAGCCTAAACAAGGAAGTACTGTGAGAAGATTTGACGTAAGACGGCTACAATCGCAAGAGACTGCCATGTCCTTTTCCGATTGAGTCTCTACTAACCTCTTAAGGAGTCCTCTGCTGCCTGCAATAAGCATTGAAAACCTGTGGCAACATTGCCTTGCAGCCATCACAGATGCCGACTCTGAAGTGCTGGGTTTCACACAGCCACCACAGCGAAAACCCTGGTTTGACGACGAATGCTGGCAAGCACACGCAGCGAAACAAGAGGCACACAAAACGGCGCTGCACAAAAGGACCAGAGATGCACTCGAGCTCTACGAGCAGAAGAGGAGAGAGGAACACCGGCTTCTTAGATGGAAAAAAAGAGAGCATGAGAAGCGTGCGATCGAGGAGATAGAAGGATGTCACAACGGGAATGAGGTTCGTAAATTTTACCAAAAGGTAAAAAAAACCTCCCAAGGGTACCAGCCACGAACCGAAGCCTGTAAAGACGATCAGGGGAACATCGTAGTAGAACCGCAGTCCATGCTGAGAATATGAAAAGACTACTTCTCCAAAATATATAACGGCAATGACGAACCAAATTCCACTGCAAGGGAGATAGAACTACTCAACCTATGCGATGCAGATCAACAATTCCCCCTACCCGACATTGACGAAGTGAAGATAGCTATATCTAAACTTAAGTCAAACAAAGCTGCTGAATCTGACGGCATAGCTGCCGAACAATTCAAAGCAGCAATCGATGACTTGGTAGGGAGCATGCACCAACTCATCTGCAAAATATGGACGGAAGAAAACATGCCCGATGAGTGGAATCTCAGCATAGTATGCCCGATATATAAGAAAGGAGATCCTCTTAATTGCGTCAACTAAAGAGGCATCAGTCTCCTTAACATTGCATATAAGATCCTCTCTGCCGTATTATGTGAACGTCTGAAGCCGTTCGTCGACAACCTGATTGGTCCTTATCAGTGTGGCTTCAGACCAGGAAAGTCCACTATCGACCAAATATTCACACTACGGCAAGTCTTGGAAAAAAAACCAGGAACTTGAAATCGATACCCACTATCTCTTTATCGATTTTAAAGCCTCGTATGACAGCATCTATAGGGAAGAGCTCTACAGAGCAATGTCTAGATTTGGCATCCCTGTCAAACTTATCCGTTTGTACAGAATGACGATGGAGAATGCACGCTGCTCTATCAAGGTCGGAAAAGATATTACGGATGGATTTGATGTCAAAAAAGGTTTTAGACAAGGCGATGCATTGTCATGCGACTTCTCCAACATCATTCTGGAAAGAATTGTGCAAAACTCAACCGCCAACATCTTCCAAAGGTCCATTCAATTACTCGGATACGCAAATGATATTGACATAATTGGAAGATCAAAGCGTGATGTCAGTGGAGCGTTTTTGAGCATTGCGACGGAAGCGAAGAAGATGGTGGTAAATGAGGGCAAGACCAAGTATATGCTGTCATCAAAAAAGAACACGGAACAACGACGTCTTGGACAAAACGTCACCATGGACAGCTATAACTTTGAGGTAGTTAAGGACTTTGTCTACATAGGCACCACTATTAATACAGACAACGACACCCAGCGCTGAAATCAATCGAAGAATAACTCTTGCAAATCGCTGCTTCTTTGGACTAACAAGGCAATTGAAAGGTAAAGTCATATCTCGAGCATGTAAAATCACCATCTATAAGACACTCATCATCCCGGTTCTCATTTATGGCACTGAGGCCTGGACCCTGTCAAAGAAAGGTCAGAGCGTTTTAGGATGCTTCGAGAGAAAAATTGTTCAGGTGATTTTCTGTCCCGTACGCATAGATGGAGAATGGAGGAGAAGATATAACGACGAACTGTACGGGCTGTACAGCGACACTGACCGAGTTAGCAGAATTAAAGTAAAACGGCTTAAATGGCTAGGTCATGTAGAGCGAATGGACATCAACGCTCCAGACCGGAAGGTCTTCGAATTTAATTCCGAGGGACGGCGCAGTAGAGGAAGACCGCGACTCAGGTAGGAGAGGCCCTCATCCAACTTGGCGTTTGAAACTGGAGACACATAGCTTGGGCCCGAGCTGGCTGGAGACGCATGTTGGTTGAGGTACAGGTCCGCCTCGGACTGTAGCACCACCTTAAGTAAGTAAGTATTTCGATTTCATGGAACATATTTAATCGATCGTTAGTATAGCCAACTTTATGTTAGTATATGGTCTAAGAAAAAGTAATTTGAGTATATCCCTATGTCACTCTCGCTCTATGTAGCACTTTGGTCAACCTCCATCTTGAGTACACATTCCATGTATGTAATCATTTTTACGAGATCCACAAGAATTAGAGAAAATCTGTTCAACGCAATTTCATACGTTTTGCCTTAGCTCTTAAGAGGTCTTTCCTTGCCTGATCCTTATAACCTTCCTCCCTATGAACAACGGATAAAGCGTCTTCAAATGCAACTTCTCTCGCAAAGGAAGTTTAATAATGATATTGTCTTCATTCATCAACTTTTAACTTGTGTTTTTAATGCATCTAATGTTTCCAGTTCTTATAAAAATGATTTCAAAGAAAATTTCAATGTACGAATCAAACTCGTGCAACAAAAGCTCTATAAGTTTTTTAACCGCTCCTTCGAACATAAAGAAACTGCATACATTTAAGTGTCAGCTCTTTTTAAAAAAATTTTTCCTGCACTTAAATTTTCCAAGAAACAAAAATAAAACATAAATATTGGTACTGCATAAAATTTTATATTATTTGCACGTCGAACAAAATTTTAAAAACACTGAGTACCGAAAAAAAAATATTTAAAAATAACTCACAAATAGTTTTACACACATGAAATAATTTTAAATTCAACGGAGTATTTTTTTGGAAATATTTAAAATTCAAAAGCAATCGAGTGAAAATTTTCTTACCAAATTTAAAAATGTAGAGTTCAATTTACCTTCGAGAAGGATAAAATAACGTGAACAGCAGAATGCATGTGCATTCTCAACTCAAGTCATACACAGCCTTATAGCTACCCTTACATTTGAATGTAGTCATTATCACTCAAGAATATAATGTTTCACACAGTTATGAATAGCAAAAGGATCCATTTTTAAGGAAATGGATGATTCAAATGTAATGTAATGTATTGGAGGAAAGTACATCATGCACCTTCATTCACAGTACATTCCACATTTTGAAAGTACATGCAAATTGAAAATTATATCAAATTCATACAAAGTGTTTCGTTTTACAGATGACTTGATATAATTGTTCGTCGAGGGATGAGTAAATTTAATTTCTTTTCACAGACAAATTTAATTTGGAGCAAGATACTTATGAATACCTAAATGTGTAAAGTGAGAAGAAACAATCTGTAAGTATTTTAACCAATAAGCCTGAGATGCGACTCACGCTCATGAACTTACCATTCGTGAACTTTTTAAATTCAAAACTATGCCACAAATTTGGAAGAGCCATGTGGTGGATGCCTGTTTGGGTATAAGAAAAGTATTGAACCCATCTATCAACTAAAGTTTGTAACAATAATGATATGATTATGCTGCAAGTATGTTTCACCGGAGAGTAACTAAATTTAATAACTTTTTACTTGAATTGAAGTCATTGGAACAGAGACTTTACACTTCTTAAGAACTTACTTCTGTTCTGATTTCGCATCCACAAATTTAATTTGGGGACGGTATTTGAATGTGAGAACAGGCACATGAGGAATAGTGGAATGGAACTTGATTTCTACATCGTCGATTATGGAAAGGAGATATTCAAAAGATTATAGCTGTGACAGTTACTAGACGAAATTTATTGAGTTTCTGATAATATTGGTAGATTTATTCCTAATGGAATTTAGCGACTAAAATGGTGAATGTACTTTTGTAACTAGTAGAGGTTCTTTAGTGATTGACTACTGTTGCCCCTCGCACGCAACCTATTATTTTGTTGAAGATTTTAGTGTGGATTTTGTAACCTTCTTAGATGACATGCCATTAATTTTTTAACTAAAATCTTCAGGAACAGCAGAAAATACCAAAATAAACTCGAGTCACTTGTACCCTTCATAATACCAACAGATTCAATTGAAGAACGATGCAAAGTAATCAAAAGCTGTATTTATGAAGCAAACGGAGCCCCCATGCAACAAAATTTTAAATTTGTGCCAAAAAAAAGCTTGGTTTGATTTAGCTTGTTTTATGGCCAAGAAAAATGCTCTTAAACACCTTAAATCCTTCAGAAAATCAAGCTTCGAAATATGTCGTAGAAACTACTATGATGCCAACAAAAAATATAGGATTTTATGTTAATCTAAAAAAAGCTTATTTAGTAAGCCTTACTAGGAGTCTTGAATCTGTTCATTCAGTACGAGAAAGTCGGGAGATTGCTATGCAAATACGCGGACAGTCGATTAAAGCCACAACGTCAGTAAAATTAATTGAATTTAAAATGCATTTTGAAAGCTTATACTCTCGCAATCAAATGATTCAGCTACTTTCTCATACGCCCTTCCTCAGCGACATGTTCTAGAGTTAAATTACCCCATTGAGCTACACGAGATTTATTCTGCTATATCTTTATCAAAAGATCTTAAAACTCTTGGTTTTGATGAAATACCGTATAAATTAATGAAAGAAATACGGATTTTATTCACTGAAATTCTTGAAATTGCAACGCTACCATCATCTATCAGAAAATCCATTAATATACCCACTGTTCAAGAAAGGAGAAACTTTAGAGGACTTTCATTTCTCGATACACTTTATAAGCTGTTTACTACAGTTCTTTTGAACAGACTGTCAGTTTGGTTAGAAAAAAACAACATCATCAATAATTTTCAACCGTCATATACGAGTAGAACCAACAATTCTACTGTGGACCAAGTTTATAATCTTTCGTGAGTAATTCCACTTCAACTTTGCCAAATGAAGTTATCCTTTTCTCATCGATCTTAAGGTTGCTTATCAAGCATTGATAGGAATGCTCAAGTCCCTTTATAAGGACACTACTGCAGCTGTTTGGGATGGTTCGTGTTTTCAGACTTCTTCCCTACTAAGAAAGGTGTTCGTCAAGAATGTGTTCTAAGCTCCCTTCTTTTGGTTCTGTTTTTAAATGATCTGTATGTGGAACTTCCCATCGGTTTTGTTTTAGACGATCTTCAAATTAACACCCTTTTACATGCGAACGATATTGTACTGTTGTCAGATAATCCTTCCAATTTGCACCCGCTAAATGAGGGTTTTAAGACTTACTGCATTCAATGGAATTTTGAAATATATCTTTATAAGTCGGAAATAAAAATAGCAACATGTGGAAAATGGTTTTACAATAATTCTAATAAAAAGGTGTCTAATCAAAACAAGTTTCTTGGCGTAGTGTCTTATTACAACATGTCCAGCACTCAACAAAGTTCAAAATAAACAATACCTCCTCAAAAGATATATTGTACTTTGCTCAAGTTCGGGGATACCGCAAATACAACCAAGTCCAAAAGTTGCAGCGTTTTTTCATGAAAAAATGCTTTTTACTGATCTAAAATACGCCTGACTATGCTCTGCACATTGAAACAGGTTTAACAATGGTATTCTTACGTCCCTCCAGTTACATTTTTCTTTCATAAGACAAAATCTAACCCAACATTTTATCGAAATCCATTACAAAAAGAAAATCTTCTGGGCTAAGGAATTTTCGATCTTTTTCATGGATGTTCGTTGTTTTTTCTTTCGACAAGAATCTACTTGTATGGCTAAGCTTACTTAACATTCTCTTACTGAAAATGAAAGAAAAATACTGCACTGAATTTACAGTGCGTCACAGTCTTAACTTAATGTACTCTGGCATACCGAACCACTTTGATGACTCCAATTCATGTGATATAATTTCCATAATTTTTAAAGCACTCTGCGGGCTCCTTAATATTTTTTTTTTTTTATAATAAGCGCACACTCAAGGGGATATATTACCCTTATTATGTAGACACAGTGTGAGCACTAGGAAAGGGAGAGAGGGGTTGAAAGAAGATGTCGGTGCACATTGGTTTTGAATTCCTGAATATTGCAATTACTAGGAAAGACAGAGTGTGGTAAGGCATTCCACATTCATATAGTACGGCTAAAGAACGAATCTCTATACTTGACAGTACGACCGAAGATGGGCTCGAGGGTATATTGATGAGCATTCCTAGAAGCGCGAGTATTACGGTTGAACTGTTAAAGGGGAGGAATGCAGCTGGCTATTTCTCTAGAGCATAAACCATTAAAATAACGGTAAAACAGGGTGAGACAAGAAACATTTCGACGATGTTCAAGTGACGTATATGATCTTATGATGGTAATATCACCAATCAATCTAAATGCTCTACGTTCAATACTATCCAAGAGGCTTAAGTAAGTTGCAGGAGCACCAGCCCAGATATGGGAGTTATACTCAAGCTTTGGACGTATATAAGACTTGTAAATAACAGCCAGATCAGAGGGGGAGAAAAACTTCTTGCATCGCCTTAGAAAACCCAAACATCTTGCGGCATTTTTGCCACAAAAGGTGGTTGGTGATACACATACCAAGAATATCCAGATGTTCAGTTTCCTCGATGCAAGTGCCATTTATGGATAATGGCAGGGGGGGTATATTTCGCTTTAACGATACAAGACAGCATTGCGTTTTCGAAGCATTAAATTCCACGCGGTTTCTTATTCCCCATTGTACAATGCTGTTTAGGTCGGAATTTAATGAGCTTATCATATTTTGTCGTTGCAGTTCCACATCCGAAGAAGAGGGGTGTGAATCTGAAAACGAATATGAAAAGCTAATAGTACTATCGTCAGCGAAACAATGTATTGGATTAGATGTTGCAGACAGGAGATCATTAATAAAAATGAGAAAGAGTGTTGGAGAACAGAGCCCTGGGGCACACCAGCATTTATTTTGTGGTTTTCAGACTTGAATTCATCCAATACAACTTGTATTGAACGATTCGAAAGGTAATTACTAATCCAATGAAGGAGGGATTCATGCAAACCGAAAACACGCAGGCATAAGAGAGCCTGATGCCAAACCTTATCAATTGCTTTTGAAATATCTAGTGCAATAATTTTACTTTCTCCAAAGCTATGTAAAGATTTGTTCCACTGTTCGGTGAGATGAACCATGAGATCACCAGTGGACCTATTGCTACGAAAGCCATACTGTCGGTCATTAAGAAGCTTCCGTTCTTCAAGATATTACTTGAGCTGATAATTAATCAGCGTTTCCATGACCTTGGAAAGAAGGGACGTAAGTGCAATCGGTCGATAATTAGACGGTGAGGAAGATTCGCCTTTTTTGGGAATAGGCTGAACAAATGCGGTTTTCCATCCGCTCGGAACGAGACCTGAGGAGTACGACAGATGAAAAAGCTTACGCAGTGGTTTTGCCAGCGATAAAGAACACCTCTTCAGAACAATAGCGGGGATACCATCCGGACCAACAGATTTGTGTATGTTAAGATCTTTTAGGACTCTCGCTACAGTACGAGTGCGAAAAAAGATTTGCCCCATAGAATCATTAACCCGCTCAAGTACAAGCGGAGTCATAACACTCACTGGCAGAGTTGAATTGGCGGCGAACTGCCTAGCAAAGAGATTTGCTTTCTCTAAGGAGCTAACAAATGGAGTGTCATTCACAACGAGCGTAGGAACCGAAGAAGAGGAAGAACTCCTCATATTTTTAACAAATGACCAAAAATTTGTACTGCCTTTGGGACATTGCAGTATTTTTTGCCGTAATTTTTGGTCATGCAAAAATTTGGTCCGTCGAATATGGGTGTTGCAGGCCTTCCTGGCTTGCTTGTTGTTTTCCTCAGTTGTATTGGCTTTAAAACAACGGAAACTTACCTTCTTAACCCTAATAACCTCTTTACAGCTCGCATCGAACCATGCGTTTTCCTTAGGTCTGATGCTTTTAACCCTATTCGGGATAAAAGAATAAAGGAGAATTAAACTTGTGATCATATCAGCGCTGGCGTCAACGTCACTATCTTCAGACGAAGACTATAAGAAAAATATTACCGAGTTGAACCACAGAATGCTATTCGATACACGCTCTACTAGTGTTATGCCTTAGTAGTGACAAGAATCGAATCCGGCCCTGTTAATGCAAAACAGTAAAATTTTTGTTGTCAACAATCTGCTATCAACGATGACGTAGCTGTGTATCAATTGCATTAGTAATTAAACACAATGCAATTTGATACACATGCTTAGCCATGCAACTGTACGAGAGAAGGGGGAAAGTGAAGAATGGTACTCATTGTGCTATCGCTATGTTGAGTTGGCTTAACATGATATGTATTATTATTTTTTTGTTGGTTGTTTGTTGTTTTTGTTTTATTGTATTTGATTTGGTGTGGCGTGATTTTTTTTTTTTTCCTTTTATTTTTTTTGTTTTTTTGTTCGTCACTTTTAATATTTTGTTTGCTATTTTTTTGTTTCGTTTTGTTTTTGATTATTTGTTTTATTTAATTTTGTTTTATGTTAACATTAAGTTCAAGGGGAAAACAATTAGACAAATATCACGATTAGGCACAAGACTCGAACAAGACGCGCATGCGCAACGGACGCACAACACAGGGGGACCTTCCCCAACGAAAGTTCACTTTGCCTTCAATGTCAAAGCCTTCATTACACATTATGTAATATGGATGAATCGGAAAATACCATGCACTTCATTGGAACCTGCCCAGTATTCGAAACGTACAGAAGAAAATTTCTTTCCAGCGGCATGCTTTCTTATTCTCAAATTCTCAACGTTCTTAATGGCTACTGCTTCTCAAACTTATGTAACTTCTTAAAAGCTCTAATTAAGTATTGCAATCTTATTACAAATAAATTTTCATACCATATGTATGTAACTTAATCTACTTAATAAGCTTATATATTTTTAAAATTCCTCTTTAACCTGGAGAGACAACTTATTATTGTTATTT